>NW_024469033.1:0-261018 GCF_003184825.1 Aspergillus fijiensis CBS 313.89 | reverse complement strand
CCCCCCCCCCCCCCCCCAATAACAACAACTAACACATCATTAAAAATAGCCCTCACAGACCCCAACACAAGAACCACCCTCTTCCACGCCAACCCGATCATCCAATACCTCGTCGACCACTACGAGCACACAAATACTCTGAGCACTACTGCTACCACCACGGAGAAACACCTCCTGAACCAATGGCTGCATCTCCAGACGACGCTGAGCTCCAGCCCCAGCCCCAACTCCCAAACCCACAACGTCCTGGCAACGCTGAACACCGCCCTGACGAATCAACCCTGGCTCGTGGGCGAGCGCTGCAGCCACGCCGATTTGGCGTTTTTACCGGGTCTCCACGGTCTTGCTTCTTCTTCCGGGGATGATGGCCTGGGATTGGAGCTGATGCGGGCGTATCCGTTTGTCGCGGCGTGGGTGGGGAGGATGGAGAGGAGGGGGGCGTGGGGGAGGGTTCTTGCTGCACGGGAGGAGGTGTTGCGGGATGTGACTGCCAATGCGGTTCGACCGGAAGAAGAAGGATTGTTAGATGGGGAGAGTGAGTGGGAGGAGCTTGAGGGGTGTTCTGTTGCTGTGGACCGCGTCGAGGAGGATGAGGGGGGGTTGAGTGTTCAACCTGTGGTTGTTGAGGCTGTGGTGAGGACGGATCAGGTCCATGATGACGAGGAGGAGAGAGAAGGGATGATGCCATGCGCAGCTGGATTTGCGCTGCAGAGAGTATCCACAGCTCGCCAGGTGCTGGGCTACGAGCACCGCGACGATGACAACGATGACGATGACGATGAGAGGGAGGGCCTTCTCCCGTGTGCGGCTTTTATGTTGCATGCGCATGCTCACGCAATCCCGAGTCAAACGAGGAGCGGCGAGGACGAAGACAGAGAAGGAATCCCCCCGTGCGGCGCCTTTGTCGCGCACGCGAAGCACCCATCGAATGTCACGACAGTCGTCGAGGAGGACAGTGATGACGATGAGAGGGAGGGATTCCTCCCGTGCGGTGCCTTTGGGGCTCACGCGCAGTATGCACCCTCTACCACTGCCGCAGAGGTCGACGGTGCCGATGACGACGACGATGAAAGAGAGGGCATGCTGCCTTGCACTTTGATCGGACTCCATTCAGCGCAGCTACCCCCGAAGACGACAGTGGTCGAAAGCGAGAGTGATAGCGACGACGAGAAGGAGGGGGTTCTCCCGTGCGGTGCCTTTGGGGCTCACGCGCAGCACGCACCCTCTACCACTACCCCAGAGGTCGAGGTCGAGGATGATGACGATGAAAGAGAGGGCATTCTCCCGTGCGGTGCATTCAGCGCTCACGCGCAGCATGCACCCTCCACCGTCGAAGCCGAGATCAACAATGACAATGACGCCGACGAGAAAGAAGGCATGCTCCCCTGCGCCGGGATCGGGATGCCGACGCCACACGCAACATGCACAGCCGAGGAGGATGATTTCGAGCGCGAGGGCATGCCTCCCTGCTCTCTGATGGGGATGGTATACTAAGCCAGCCATAAAGCGAGACAGTTAACTCATCCGCGCTGAACAAATTGCTCCAGCCAGCGCGACCATAATAATATAATGCAAACACGATCTCATTCCCACTCGTATCATTGAAGTAAGGTATCTACATGCAACAAGAACAAACAAACAAACAGATTTTATGGTAAACCGTCCCGCACGAAATGGTATATACAAGTAGAAAGTCAAACCCCCCACATCTCCACCAGAAAAAAACTAAGCGAAGCATCACCTCTTCCGCGACGGCCTAGCATTCTTCTCCATGCGCTTCTGCTTCAGCTTCCTCGCGAGACGAATATCATCCGTGCCCCGAATCTCACTCTTGCCGCCCGCGGCAGCACCGCCGAATTTATTGAACTGCCGCTCCTTGGCGGCATCGTTCTTCTTCTTCATCTTCTCGTAATCCCCGCGTAAGGGGTCGGCGCGCTTGGGCGCACGCTCCTGCCGATGCCGGAAGCGCTTGCCGCCGCCGCCGTGACGGGCGGCAGCATCCAGATCCGCGGACATGCCGGGGGTCTCGGCCTCACCGACGCGGGGCATGCGGCCGAGGCGCTTGCCCTTCTTCCAGGCGTCGAAGCGGCCGCTGCGGAAGGAGGCGGCGATCTTGGCGCCGCTCTCGCCGCGCACGAGGCGGGTGCCCTTGGAGCCGTCCTCGTCGTTCTGGCGGGCGACGTACTTCTTGTGCCGCTTGTCCCAGCGCATCATGGTGCGGGGCTCGCCGAACCCGCGGCTGCCCTCGTCGCCGAGCAGGTCCATGGCGGCGTCGCGCGACGCCTGCGCGAAGTTGGCGTTCGTGCCGGAGTGCACCCCGTACGCGCGGTCCTCGGCCAGGTTGATGTTGGTGGGGGTGTAGGACATGAAGTAGTCGGGGTTCTGGAAGGAGGCTGCATTCTTGTCCTTGTGGTCCTTGCTGTCCTTGTTGCTGCCGTAGGCGGAGAAGGTGACTTCGAGGTCGGATTCGGACGCCATGGACATGTTGTCGGGGATGCCGGTGGCTTCATCTTCGTCGTCGTCGAAGGCGCCGTCGGCGGCGGCCTCGTCGTTGTCGCTGCCCGCACCTGCAGCGCCGCCGGTGACGGCATCCTCGACGAACTCGGACTGCTCCTCGGCCTGCGCCTGGCGCTTCTTCTTCGAGTCGAGCGTCGTGCGCACGCGGCGGATGGTGCTGAGGGCTTCCTCGTTTTCGGGCTTGCCGCTGCGGCGGTTGTTCACCTCAAAGATCGTCTCCGTGGGCCGGTAGCCGCCGATGCGGGCCAGCATCTTCTCGCGCTCGGCTTCCAGCTGCGAGGTCTCGTCGCTGAAAAGCGGGTGGGTGGCTGCCCAGTTGTCCGAGGCGACCACCTGCTTGGCGCGCTTGGCGCTCTCCAGGGCGGCGGCGTTGCGCGTGCGCATGTACAGCTTCTCACCCTTGGCCGCGACCGCGCGCTGGTTGGCGATGTCGGTTGAGTCCTCGACCACCTTGGCGGCCCACTCGCAGTTCTGGGACAGCCCGTCCCGGGGCAGGCTGCCGACGACCACGTCCTCGGCGTAGTTGACCTGGTCCCCGAACTCGCGGCCCAGCACGAGCCTCCGACCGAGGAAGAGCTGCAGGTCCAACAGGTAGGGGGCGTCCTGGTCCCGGACCAGACTGTAACTCCAACCCGTGCGGCCGGCACGGGCGGTACGACCGACACGGTGGACGAAGATCTTGGCCTGCGAGGGGAAGTCGTAGTTGATGACGTTGGCGAGGATGGGGATATCGATACCGCGGGCGGCGACGTCGGTGACGACGAGGATATTCGAAATGCCCGACCGGAAGTTCTGGACCTGGATCTTACGAGCGGTCTGGTCGAGGGAACCGTAGACGTAGGAGGTGGCGAAGCCGGCCTCGCAGAGGAGCGAGTACAGGAAATCGACGTGGTGTTTGGTGGCGGCGAAGACGATGGTCGAGTGTTTGGTGGGGGATTCCCTCGTGTTGATGGCTTTATCCATCGCCGATCGCTTGCGCTTGCGGTCCTTGAAGGGCTTCTTCTCGTCCTCCTTCTGGCGCCGGGCCGCCTCGGTGGGGCCCGTGGGCATCTTGATCACCTCGTGCAGGATGTAGAGCAACGCACCCTCCTTGTCGCCGGACTTGACGGAGAAGAACACATTCTGCAGATCCGGCGAGATCTTGCTCTCGGTGTCCAGACGGATGAGGGTCGGGTCCTGCAGACCGGCGCGGGCGAACTCGACCAGCGACTTGGGCAGGGTGGCCGAGAACAGCAGGGTCTGGCGGTTCTGGGGCAGGCCGTGCAGAATCTCGGTCAGCTGGGCGGCGAAGCCCATCTCGAAGAGCCGATCGGCCTCGTCGAAGACCACGTAGCGGATACTCGACATGTCCAGGTTCATCTCGACCTTCAGGTGCAGAAACCGACCGGGGGTGGCGATGACGATGTCCGGGTTGCCGGCCATCATGGAGAACTGCTCCTCGAGGCTGTCACCACCGACCAGCAGCACGGACTTGAGGTCGGTGCCCTTGCCGAGCTCCTTGACAACCTTCAGGGTCTGCAGCGCCAGCTCACGCGAGGGCGACATGATCAGCGCGCGGGAGCCGACCATGGTGCTGTGGCTCTTGAGCTTCTCGATCATGGGGATCACGAAGGCAGCCGTCTTGCCGGAACCCGTGCGCGCCATGCCCACCACGTCCTGGTCGTCCATGATGACGGGGATCGTCTTGCGCTGGATGGGGGTCGGCACCGAGAACCCTTTCCGGGTGATCGCCTTCAGCAGGTTCGCATTCAGCCCCATCGCCTGGAAACCGCCGCCCTTCTTGACCGTGCGGCCCTTGAGGTTCGAGCCCTTCCGGTTGGCCGACGCCTGTCTCTCCGCGATGAAAGCCTCGTCATCTTCGCCGTCGTCATCGTCGTGGGTGCCGCCTAGGAAATCCAGTTGCTGCGGCGCGGCCGCCTTCGGGGGTTGGCGCTTGGCCTTCTTGTGCGGGACTTGCTCGATCTCGGAATCGCTATCATGCTGGAACAGCGCATTAGTGATGTCGAATTCATTCTCCGACAGAGCGGGGGAAGCAGCGCGAGGGGCCATTTTTGTCTTGTCACCGCGCGCCTGTATGCGGTTTGGCCTGAGCTGTGTCTCGATCAAACATATTTTTTTTTTCTGGCTGACCGGGGAAAATGTCCAAGGCGGTGAAGCGGGCGGGATCAAGCAGCCACGGAACAAACCAGCCAAACAATGCAAAGACGGCAAACTCCCGCCGCGACGCGTCCTCGAACACGTCCCGAAGCGGTAAAATGCCATGAACACTTCCATCATTTCAGTGCAGTGAATAAACGTCCATCCCAACTTGCAATTTTTAAAGATACCCCCAAAGAAACAGACTATATAATGGGTAAGCTTACACCCACGACCTCTGCACTTTCTGCACCACCACTCTTTCCTCTCTACCACACTTCCCAGCTTTCCTTCGCTGCTGCGGCACTCAGCTAACAATTTTCGTTCGGAATCTCAGATAGCGGCTACAACAATTACAACACCAGCTACGGAGGTAGCGGCGGCGGCGGCGGCGGCGGCGGAGGCTTCATGCCCGGCGAGATGAACAACAGTCCTTCTGGCGGAAAGGTAAAGCCTACACTGCACCCTTACACCTTAACACTTTTAAACCATTACACTCTTGCTTCTGATGGCAGCCACCCCCCCAGTTGCCCCTCCTCTTCTCTTCCCAAATCAACCAACATCTAACTCCTCCCCCAAATAGAGCGACTACAACAACGCCACCCTCCGCCCAATAACCATCAAACAAGCGCTGGACGCGACCCAACCGTACCCGGAAGCCGGCTACCAGATCGACTCGGCCGAGGCGGCGAGCGTGTGCTTCATCGGGCAGGTGCGGAACATCAGCTCGCAGAGCACGAACGTGACGTACAAGATCGACGACGGCACCGGGGAGATCGAAGTGAAGCAGTGGATCGACTCGTCGTCGGGGGCCGGGGACAGCATGGAGACGGACGAGCACACCGCCACCACCAACAAGCCCTCCGGCCCCAGATCCCAGCCCGAGGTGGACGGCTACGCCAAGGTGTTCGGGAAGCTCAAGTCGTTCGGGAACAAGCGGTTCGTCGGGGCGCATTGCGTGCGCGCCGTCAAGGATATCAATGAGGTGCATGTGCATCTGCTGGAGGCGGCGGCGGTGCATCTGTTTTTCACGAAGGGGCCGGTGGGTGGTTCTCAGGGGCAGGGGGCTGGTGCGGGTGGTGCGGGTGGTGCGGCTGGGGATGCGTCGATGGGTGGGGTGGATGATTATGGTGGTGGTGCTGGTGGTGGTGGGCGGGCGTTGCCGGCGATGAGTCCTGTGGCGAGACGGGTGTATAATCTGCTCAGCACGGAGCCGCAGAGTAATGAGGGGTTGCATGCGCAGTTGATTGCGGCTAAGTTGAGTCTGCCCATGCCGGATGTCGCTAGGGCGGGCGATGAGCTGTTGACGGCTGGGGTCATCTTCTCGACGGTGGATGAGCAGACCTGGGCGATTCTGGAGTACTAGGTTTGTTTGGGATGGGGGTTTCTTGTTTGCATGTACGATTTGCGCGTTATTGATGAATAGTATGCAAAAATGGGTTCCTTTGATGGTTGATTTACATTGCCCCGATTGGACATGGTGCATAACGATATTGGCCGATTTGAGGGCCTACATACAACCAGAACTAATCTAACACACCTAGCACATACAACATATACACACCGCAATCTCAGTCCGCTTGCAGAGGGTCGTCGTGAGGTTGTCGAAACTTTTGAATAAACGATGCCGCCTCCCATATATGTACAGTACTAATATACCGCACCCGTCGTTCAAAGGGGAAGCTAGGTAATAGCAGTGAACCCACAACGAAAAAAAATCATCAAAACATCATGGTGGTCATCATTCGTCGGTAACAGGTAACAATAAATTCAAGTCATGGAGTTCCGCTTCAGGGCATCCTCCACGGAGCGGTTCCAGTTGGTCTGCGTGAGGAAGAATCCCTCAATGATGGAGACGAGCATCAGGGCAAGGGCCACGCCACTCCAGAGTCCGAAGAGACCCCAGTCCAGAGCAAAGGTGGTCCCGAAACTGATGGGCATGGCGATGGCATAGTAGCAGAAGAGTTGGACGTACCCGCCGATCTCCTGCCGCCCGATACCTCGGAGGATACCGTTGCAGTTGGCTGCGAGCGCGTCGAAGAGTTGAAACGCCGCGCAGAGAGGCAGCACTTGGGCAACCAGTTCGATGACCTCCTCCTCGGACGTGAACAAGCGAGGGATGTAGTAGCGCAGCGAGGAGAGGAGGAGCATGTTGAGGAGCCCGACAATCACGGCACCGACCATGGTGACCTTGGCAGAGGTTTTGGCGGCGTTGACAAGGGTAGCGCCAATCAAGTTCGCCACACGGGTGCTTCCAGAGATGGAGACAGGGAAGGGGATCTGGAAAGTGATGCTAGAGATGGTCGAAAGGATGGACTGTGCGGCCAAGGGGGTTGTTCCGAGATACGAAGAAGCCAGCGTGAGGACCTCGAATGCCAAACACTCAGCCTCGACCATCAGGAGACCGGGAAGAGCGAGCTTGATCATGGGACCCCAGTTGCGCAGCGCCCTTCGGGTTACACCATTCCAGCATTCGGATCCCGCAACAAAGTACACGTACAGAAACAGGAAGAGCGGCATCAGGTTGTCCGTGATGGCCACGGCGATGGGGGCTCCAACAAAGCCCCACCCGAACTGCCAGACGAACACGTAGTTCATCACTGCATTGAGAGGAGCACAGATCAGGAGGACGTAGAGAGAAGCGGAGAACAGACCCTGCGCCTGCACGAACCGCTTCCCGCTCTCAAAACAGGCATATCCCGGCGCACCCAGTGCGACCACCTTCAGATACAAGCCCGCAAGCTCAGCCACTTCCTTCTCCGGCACAATCCTGACCAGAACCTTGTCCGCGAAAAACCAAAGAATGACAATAGGAATGGAGATGGTCCACAGGAAGAAGACCATCTTCTGCATTTGCAGACCCACCAGCTTCTTCTTCCCAGAACCGTAAGCTTGAGCGCAAAGTGTATCGAGACTGGTAGCCAATCCCTGGTAGACTGTACACGACAAATAGAATTAGCACTGTGTTAAGCGAATGCAACCAGCCTAAGTTCGAGACTTACTAGCATAACCCGTGATATTGGCGCTCATGCTCGCCAGACTGACCGCGCCCAGTTCCTTCTTCCCCAAGTGCCCCAGGGTGAAGATACTAGCCACCGTGAGGGAGTATTGGAGCAAGAAGGTGAAAACCAAAGGCGCCGCATTCTTGCCGATGACCTGAGCCTCGCGCTTCCACGTTGTCTGGATGAGACCCGCGGTGACGGCCTCCTCCCACTTCCGGTCGATCTCCTCGGAGTCCACGGAATCGTACTGCGGCGCCCGCGAAGATCCCTCCCCACCGAGGAGCGCGGTCTCCTCTGTAGACGGCGCGGACTCCGAGGCCGAGCGACGGGTCTTCTTCCGCGACGGCTCGATGAAATGGTTGTCCGTGAGGAGATTGCGCTCGTCCTCGATGGCCTGGTCGCGTTCGCGCCGGGTCAGGCCCTCCTGCTCCGGGCGATACGGGACGACGGTGGCGCGCGAGACGGTGGTGAAGTAGCTGGGCCGTTGGTACGAGCCGGCCAGGGAATGGGCGCGGGTTCCGGGCTGGCTGCCGATTGCGCGAATGGTCGAGGTCTCGGAGGCATCGTCGTCGTCGGTGGTGAGCATGGAGCCTTCGTCGTCGGCGTAGTCCTCCAGGTCGCGCGCAATGGCGGACCGCGCGAGCGGCGAACGAGACAGGTAGTGGTGCTCGTCTGACATTCTGGGGGAGTGAAAATCGGAATCGCGCGGAGTCATGATTTCTCGGATAAGAGGTCGGCGGGAGCTGCTGAGGGGAGGGAGGATTGGAGGTTTATAGATGGAAACTAAGGTAAGGAGCAATGCTGCATGATTTGCCGAAAGCCGCAGCAAAGGACTTCCGGAGTGAATGAAGCACTGGAATTAAGCAAGGAGGGGAATTGTTTAAGACTCAAGAGCGATTTAGCGACTGAGCGACTGGGATAGTTGGATGGGGGCGACGCTTTTATCGTCTCTAGCGATTGGACAATTTCGGAAGGTCTAGCAGCGAGCAGCAAATTTTGCGGCGTCAGCGATTGGCTTGCAAGTGCAAGTCTGGTTGGAAGTGCCCCGTATTGTGGCTGCGGGTCTCTTACCTTACCTTATCTTTTGAATCTCCAGCTTCGTCGACGTGACTCACCTCGTGTCTTTTCTATTCCCATTGATTGATTTGTGGTGGCTTCATTCACTCGGAGGATATCAATTAGCCCGTCTTGTCATGACTGGACAGAGGTGAAATTGAGCAATTCGTTGAGACAACGTGGAAAGTCTCATGTCACTGTTTTCTCCCTCTGATTACCAGGAATGGAGTAGTCAGGATTGATTAGCCCCGCATTGACCGATAGGAGGATGACTAACCCGTGCGCACCAGCTATCAGCCCATGCAATTGGATGCAATTGGGCGGAATCCCAAAGAAGATGGTCCAGCCGAAGGAACCAAGTAGATAGTAGGTGGGCGAGATCGGCGATACTGGATTGAGGGACCTTATCCACCGAAGCTTCAACATGACAGACTGAGGAACGGGTCGATCAGGTGTCAAACCCGAGGAGGGATCCTTTCAGCATAACCATAACCCATAACCCATAACCCCAACAATAAGAACGTCGACCGACACCTTGTGCAACGCCGAGTTCGCAAGACAACGCGGCCGTGACATCATTCTGCCCAGGGTTGTCGCCGAGCATGGAATCACGTGCTGGGATGCATCACTAGCCATCACTAGTAGTGTACTCCGTACCTTGGCTGTCACCGGACCCTTTTCCCAGCACCCAAGAATACGACCAGTCTCAAAGAGAGAAAATCCAGAATCCCAGCCATGAGCATCACCCAGACGCAGCGAGTCAAGGTCGCAAGCAGTTGGCCTGCACAGCTTCGATATCCTGGCTGTGATTATTCGATCCAGACGTGAAGCAGCACATTGCTATACCACACAACAAGTCCCCAACTCCCAACACACACAACTGCAACAATGACAACCACAACCACAACCACAACAACAACAACCCCCCACCACCCCCCCAAGCCCCCGTACAACCCCCTAATCAACCCCGCCAACGCAACCCCCATCTCCGCCAACAAGTCAGTCTTCCCCCAACCCCCCCAACCCCCAATCCCCAGGGTACCCCCCTTCGAACCCCAACTAACCCACTCCCAAAAGCCCCCCCCAACCCACCACGCACATCTTCCTCGCCCGCCCCCTCAGCGGCGCCCTCCTCTTCGACAACCTCACCTCGGACGCGCGCGACCACTGCGCCAACGAGCGCACCTTCCTCTCGTGGCTGCGCCTGGCCATGTACCTGGGCGTCGTGGCGATCGCGATCATCATCTCGTTCCACTTCCAGACGCCGCCGACGGGCTTGGAGCGGCGCATGGCGCTGCCGCTGGGGATCGTGTTCTGGCTGCTGAGCCTGACGTGCCTGATCACTGGATTCGCCAACTATATCCGCACGGTCCGCAAGTACAGCCAGCAGGCGGCGCTGGTGCAGAGCGGGTGGAAGACCCAGGTCATGTTTACGGTGGTCGGGACGGTGATTCTGGCGTGTTGTGTGCTGTTTTTGGCGACGGATGCGAAGACTTCCCGTTGAACTTTCAAGGGACATGGGTTGAGGATGGATTATGCACTACGATCTCAGGTGAGCGCTAGAGGGAAGGGTATAGGTCAAGGTGAAGGGCAAGGGCAAAGTCTAGGCCGGTTTATGATATGTACGAAACAAGCGAGTCGCCAATTATCTTTAGCATCGAGATCACGGTCAATGTGAATGCAGTGGTTTGTTGAAACTTGAGGATCGAATTCGAGCATCGAAACGCTAACCATATGATTGTGAAAGAAGGGGAATAAATGGGAACACTGCAAAAAAAGCAAAGGGTTTCGTCCATGATGAGCACAGCAGCAACGAAACAGGGATATTAAGATATGTATGGGATGAAATGCAGACTAGACCGTCACGCTGGACAACGGAGAAACCCCCTACATCCGACGAATCTCCTTCTCATTCTTGTAGGCCTCCAACGACGGCGAGCCGAGGTGGCTCCACCACTCGAACAGCATCGAGTTGCAGATGAGCTTGAACCAGGGCGTGAACTTGAGGCCGGGCTTCTCGAACATCTGCTTCAGCTCCTCGGCCGAAACATAGCAGGTGTCGCGGATCTCGTTGGGGTTGATGTTCAGGTCCACGTCGGCTTGGATGAAGAGGATGTAGTCAACTGGAGACGGCAATCTGTAAGCATTTGGGTTGACAGCTATGCAAAAAACAAGGTAACGCACTCTCATGCTCCCCCCACTTGCCATCGCTGGGCGCCTTGTAGTGGATGCGGGTGAAGAACTCGAACTTGTCCAACGGCACCTGCTCCGCCTTGATGCCCAGCTCCTGATCCAACTTGCGCTGCGCCGCGCGCTTGACCCCGAGGATCGCGGCGTCCAGCTCCGAGCCCGTCTCGCCGGGGATGCCCAGCGGGTGCGAGCAGCAGGTGTTCGTCCACATGTCCGGGAATGTGATCTTCTCGGTGGCGCGCTGTTGCAGGAGCAGGCGCTTGTTGGAGTCGAAGAGGAAGACCGAGAAGGCGCGGTGCAGGAGGCCGCGGTCGATGTTCGTCATCAGGTGGCCTAGTCATACAGACATAAGGTGTCAGCGATTCGGAACGAGATGTAGCCCATACACAAGTCTTTCGAAGAGAGAGAGAGAGAAGGGAGGGACAAGCGGCCAACGCCACCGCTGTTGTTTTCTCCCTGAAAACTGAAGCTTTGGGGAGCAAAACTTACAGGCCTTCTTGCTGGCACTACCGATAGGCTTGTCGTCCTCATCCAGAACAATGCACACCTCATCCATCAAACGGACCTGTTCCTCATCGTAGCCGGCCAGGTCGTCGCTGGACCCGGCGGCGGCAGCACTTGTCGCAGTCGGGAGAACCTCACGAGCGAGCGAGGTGTCGACCTCGGGGAAGAGAGTCGCGACATTCTCCGCTGTGATTCTTGGCGTCTCGGTGACAGTTGTCGTGGTGCTCATTGTGGAAGTTTCCAACTAGACTGGGGAGATGTTGAAAGCTGAAGGAGGAAGAAGGGGGGGAGGAGGAGGAGGAGGAGGAGGAGCGAAAGGCGGGCGGCGGGTTTGTCATTTATTATTATTGACCCTTCATTTTTCCGCGGGGGGGAATGGGAGAGAGGGGGCGGGCGGCCCCCATGCCCCGGGCGGTGGCAGAATCTCAACTCGTGCGGAGTTCTTTTACCACTGAGGGAATGTTGTACAACATGGCTGCGTTGCGTTGCGTTGCGTTGTTCCGGGAGTTGGCTGCATGAGAGGGGTGTTTTGCAGCCCATCCGACCTATGGCCTTGCAACAATTGAGGTCATGCGCTGGGCTTGAGGATGTTGGCACCAAGTATAAAGTTCTCGGCTCTCGATTGACCAACGACTGATCTGCAGGGAGACTGATTTGAATGCCTGCACCACTTGCCTGCGTCGCCTGTGCTTTCTAGGGATGAGATGAGGAACTGACGGGGTCTGGATGCCATTGGACCAGATAGTCAGTGCATGTCAGAGCCGGGAATGTGTCGCTCACTGATAATGAGGGGCTCTGACGCACATGCTGCTCAGCTCATGGTCGCATAGCAGTGGTCCTCAGTCCCACAAGCAGCTCTATCGAGACAATCGGAGGAAGTGATCCTAGCTTGCCGATAACTCGAGATATGGATTCGAGCAGTAACTTGGGCGATTGCTCGAAGGCTGGCTGGCTGTAAGCCAAAGCAGATACATTCCTCGCTGCCTGCTCTGTCACCGAGTATCGTAGAGTGTCACAGTCGAGCACCCTTGCATCGATCGTGCAAGAGAATCTGCACAAACCATGTCAGCATGAGATGAGCCATCAAGCACTTAAAAGCATCAAGCACCATACAAGCACCCACATACTCAGTATACATACATTCCATCACCCGAGCAAACAACCATCCCGTTTGTGTCCGTGAAAGCAGCAAGGTACAGTACCTGCAGCCATAAACCGAATCGACCACGCGGACGTGGGGGGAAGTTGGGATCCTTAAACTCCGAGCGACCTTGCCATGCTTGTATGTTCCGTTCCAACCACCCCTCCAAGCCCAACATCTATAGAAGCAAGGTACAGTGCATGCATCACTTGCATCGAGTCCCCGGACGAGGACCCAAGCATTTACAGAGCTATGATCCTAGTCATAACTATAATCTGTAGCCCATCTATATACTCTTGTTGTATTGATTGAGCTTACTTTGTTATATGTTATTGTTCCCCAGCACCCGCACCAGCACCATTCCACACTACAAACGCAATATTATAAATCACCCTTCCCATAGACCTATACCTTAATCCCTCGATACAATATTCCCTCAAAAGAAAAACCTCTAACCCACCCAAAACATAAACCCAAAACCCCAGCCCCTCCCATCCCATCCCCAACAAACCCCCACGAAAACACCCCGAACCTAAGCAGAAACAGGCAAGCAAGTCCCACAAAAATACCCCGAAGCCTTTTGACCTACGTACCTGGTAATTGAAGGGCCCCACCTCGATCCGACTCCGATCCCGACTCTAAGAGAGACAGAAAGAAGTCCGATGATGTCCGGCCACATCTCAAACCTCATAAAACGGAACCCACTTAGACGGAGAAATGAATCAAGAGCTAAATTGAAACCAATATCCGTAGTCGATGACAACAAATCGACCCCCGACGGTGTTGAATTAGCCCTGAGTTGGAACCATGGTACGGTCGCAGACTTTAATCGAGTACGTACCGTATATGCGTCGGTGTTACTAGGTACTACACAACTAGTCTCGATGCGGGCAAAAGAGGGTCAAACTGGAAAAGCCTGGACTACTCCTTGGAGCTTGCTCAGGGGATGACGGTTCGGGGTTAGGGCGGGTAAGGTACTAAAGCGGGTTGACTAATTACCTAGTAGGTACTCAAGGTGGCTGAGGTACCTACCTATCTACTAGGTATGAGGAATAGCCAGCCAGGTAGTTAAGTTACGGAGGCTGTACTGGAACTACTGGCCCTATTTTTTCCGCCTTGCCATGGTTCGCATGGTGGTTGGTCGGTCGGCGGTCGGAGCCGGAATTTTCAGAGGCTTGGGTGTACGTGCTAGTGCTAGCACGTACACTTGTTCACACTTATACACACTTGGGACGGAGACCGAGAAAAAGTGATGTAGACGAGATTCGTTTGTCAGCCTGTCGGCAGGTTTTTGTTGATGGAAGTGGGTGGTCCACTCCCCAAGGCATTGACCGACCGGCCAATATGAAGAACCCTTGGAGGCCACTCTAGGACTTCTTTTCAGCCCGTGTCTTCGCAGCCTGGTTCCGTCTTTCTTTGTTCGAGTCCGATATTACTCGAGCCTAGCGTCTGTTTAGTGTCAAGCTAGATTTGCGCGATTGTCTTGCCATGCCATCTATTCCCAGCACTGTGATACGATCTGTGGGCTTTGGTTCGAGTGAAAGGAACAATGAATCGATTGTATGTGTGCATGTGCTGTGCGAATCTCCTACAATCTGCTCTCCTTGCTTCCGCATGGACCTGCCACGCGGGAGCGTTGAGGCTCTATAGCCCTCCCATGTGCTCTATACGAGCTGCAGAAACATTCAAGCTCGAAACCAGATAGACCAAATGCCAACGCAAGAACCTCTCCAGACGGCAAAACCAAAACAAGAGCAATTGCCATGGAAAGTAAATAGACAGACATGAAAACAGATGACCTCCTTGCAACAAACGTGTAGATATAAACAAAATCCCCCCAGAATGTGATGTGCTAGTATCGACGGTAACCTCCCAAGAAATCATACAGGCGTGTCAAAACATGTGGTCGTCATGCTTGCGGTCAACGCAGGGCTTGACCGGTTCCAAAACTTGTGCAGCGGTTGGGTCTTCTCCCACTGCTGGTCAAAGAAATACCACCGATGCTGGTGGCCATACGTGGCGATGAATCATCCGGTGAAAAACAAATCCACGAATGCCGTATCAGGCTGATCTTAAAACCCTCTACGAAGCGTGGCACTTTCGCATCTTCCGAGGGCATCCGTCTAGCTTATGTCTATCCCAGTGTCAGCATTTGAGCATGTCGAGCTCACTGGTACGGAAAGTTGTCAACATACCTATTAAGCGTATCCTGTCGGCTGTAATACTGCCCGCACTGGTCGCAGTAATGTTTACGCTCCTGAACGTGGGCCTACGACTGTCAGAAACTGGACCTTGTAGATCAAGATCTGCCACTTACGCTCTGCACATGTCTCCGAAGGTCAGTGTTCCGCCCATATGTCTTTCCACAAATATCACATGGGAAAGACTTTCTCAGCTTAGGGTCATGCCTCTTCTCGTGCTCCCGGCAATTCGAGCGTCGAGTGAACCGGAACCCGCACACACTGCACTTCAGGCCACTCGCAGGTGGTATCTTCAACTCTTCACCGGGAGTTCTGACCACCTCCTCGATCCACCTTGAGATTACTTCGCAGGGGATTGGTCCGAGTGCGTTTTCTTGGTCGGAAACCAAACCGGCTGAGTTGCTGCGACTATCGATGGGAGGCCATTGTAGCCCGGTGCTTGTGTCGCTAAGAGGCATAGGTGGCATCTGGGAAAGTGCAGCAGCAGATGCATTGGAAGCTGAACCTTGGTGCACAGGCGGTCCCTGCAATCCATGCGAGTCCTCCTTTATGGCATAGTCCACTGGCATATTCGGACAGTCAGAAGTCGGCGTACGAGGCCATACGGATGACCCGTCATCCAGCGCAACTTCGCGGTGGCCCTCGGTCTCGGTACTCGAACCATAACTCGGCGACGAACTTAAGGTATGTGAGCTATAGAAGCTTGCCGGGGAGGGAGCGGCTTCCATGACACCACTAAGCGGTTCAAAGATGGTTGTTGAAGAGTAGAGCCTGTATTCTAGAGGGGGTTGGAGGAGGTTCTCGGAACTGAATGTTGTATTCGACCAAGCGTTGGCTGACAAGGTAGGAGGTTCTGGATGCGCATACAGTTCGGTCTCAGACGCAGTACTTTCCATGCCGAAGTGTGATATGCCCAAGCCAGCCAGCTGTTGAGTGTTTTGCATATCGAAGGAAGTCGCATACATAGAGGACGCATAAGCGGAAGTGGCATCTAGGATCGAGTGGTCATCCGATGCTGAGTTAGCAAAGGGCGAAGGTGACGAGTATGAAAAAGGTGTGAAGTTCATGGTTGTTGAAGAAGCAGCCGGGGTCTTGAAAAACGTGACGAGAAATGATGGAGGCACGGGCAAGAGAATTCTGAACCAAGGTGGGAAGGAGGATGCTGAAGCTATTATATCTTTCACAGCGTCTTGATCAAAGCCAAGGACGATCAACAAGTGACTGAACAATGCGAGAGGTGTGACTGAGCTGTGACAGTGAGAAGAATTATATAAAAAAAATTAAAGAGTCAAAGTGACCCGGTAGCAACGCTGCTGTGCGATCGCAATAGTGGCGCACGACAAAAAGCGGCTGAAAGTAATGACGACTAGATTGCCATATGACAATTGGAGTACAGCATCCGCCGCATGAGGCACAGAAGAGTGAGAAAGAAGCAAGAAAACCGACGCCTCGTCAGGCAAGGCAGACTTGAGGAGACAGTCTTGCATGGGTGAGGAGGGACTTGACGCGAAGGGGGTGTGCAAGGCCTGGCTGGGTAGGGCCGAACCAAGTGGACTGCAGCCTCTGGTCTGCAGCATCCATATAGGCGCGACAATTAGATATTATGCACAATTAATTAGCGCCGGAAAGATGTGATCAGGCCAAGGTGCCAGTCACTCTTTTTACCCTGGGCTAAAAAGAACAAGAAAAAGAGGTGTGGGTGGGGAAGAGCGATGCATGATTCGATTGACATCGGATAACACCGCCGTGAGGGTGTGGCAGTTGGTCTGAATGGAATCGACGGTAATGGGGACCCGACACGCACTTGACAGCGGATAGAGGGGAAGAGGAGCACAAACGGCAGCCGACGGCGCTTGAACAAGAGGAGGGGGGAAAGAGGGAAACGGAATCAACCCCAGTCGATAGACGGGGGAAAGGGAGAGAGGGGGGAAGAGATTGGATTGCCTGTTCCACCCAGGACTGCTGGAGAACGACGAGCATCAGCAGCGCCTGCATCATAATTATTGAATGGGACCGCTGCTTTTCCCAATAGCAAGACTGGTCGGGCGCGATTTTCTTTTCTTTTCTTTTTTTTCTTTTTCCCTTTCGTCTGATTCATTCTCAGTCTTTTTGCTGCGGATGGAAAAGGAATAGCTGGGACCCGACAGTCTGGTACCTTGCTTGGCAACGCAACAGTGCGTGTCGCCAGGTATGATTGACAAACACTGCCCCCATGGCTGAGGAAACGAGAGGACAGGAATTAAAATCCAGAATCACAGTCACGTAGCAGAGTAGTAATGTTGGTGACAGGAGCGAAGCCCAGGTGTTGTTGGGGGATATAGTTGTAGATGAAGATTCATGTTGAAGGCTGGCTTATCTTCGTTGAAGAAGAAGTTCAGTTTTAGCGGAGAGAGAGGGAGAGAGATGATTGAGGAGGGAAGAATACGTAGTTAGAAGGGGAGAAGGGGAGGGGGGGTTCTCAGTTACCCGTGACCCTCTCCCCTCCCCCCCCCACCACCCCCCGGTCCGGGTACAGTTTTAGGGGTGTCTGAACCAGGGCAATGAGGGGCTCCCGGCCCTAATCCCGGGCCATCCTCCTACCAACCTTGGAACTGGGAAAAATGGCATGGTCCCATTATTATTATTGTCGTTGTAATCACCCAGTATGATTATTTCTAAATCGAGTAGAAAATTGTACGAAATTGTATCAGGTTGTATCGAATTCCTAGCCCACTGTGACTAATGCAAAGACTTACAAGAACAACAATCTCTGCATTTACCTAAAAAGTGCCGTGTTTACGACCTAACTGTAGTGCTAACTCTCCTAAGCAGTAGAAGGCATCTGAAGGTCTAGATGTGTCTTATCATCCCAAGAGCACCACCTACTGTACTGTACATGGACCAAAGTAGCATCGACAGCCAGACTAAAGGGAACAGGAAATGCAAGAATGCACCAGAGTGAGGTTGTCACACAAAGACATCTGAGCCGCGCAAAGAACAAAAGGAATTTAATCAACTATGTACAATCATCTTCAGAAAGTGTATCTTGTTAATGGGACCATCTAGGCAATACAACAAATCTTTGCGTGCGAGTGAAGGCTTCGAAGCTCAAGAACGTAAGCCATTTTTGAGTTGGTCTCGCTGGCCGGTGCTCGCGCTAAAGCTTAGGCTATGAAGCCGGCCCTGCGGCGAGTGCGTGTGCCTAACAGGCCTACGGCACAACCGTCTCCATGTTCTAGCCTAGCCCCTCGCCAGCTGGGAAGGGCTAACTTAGCGTTCGTTAATGAGCTCGATGGAGAAAGGCCACGGTTGTAGCCACTCGTTCCACTTGAACTCGCAATCTCTCTATTTCATCGACCATGTCCGGAATGTCAACCGGTCCAGCTTGCCCTGCAAATGATCCGCGTATCTCCGAGTGAGAGCGCTCCTTGATTCTTGTAGGTCTAGAGAACTGCCCCTCACTTGCGGAGCTCTGCAGCGGGGCATGGTGCGTGGAGGGAGGGAAGCCCGCTTGGAAAGACGAGGTCGGGCGACTGCTCCCTGTCGTGGCCGTTGGTGGAAACTGACTATTTCGCCGCGAAACATAGCGGCGGCTAGATTCATAGGCCCAGATCAGTGCAACAAACGGTAGGTGGGTTGCTCGGAGCAACACGATGCGGACTCGGCGAATATGCTCTGCAGACAGGAAGAGCCTCAAGGGCCGGATACAGAGAAGAGGGATGAGGTTCTATAGCGTAGCGAGTCTTGCTGTTAGCGACTCGTTTTCTGGTGCAAGTTCAAGTGATCACAATGGACTTACTAAAGGGGGCATGAAGTAGGTCAGCCTTCGCGAATTGCTGCTTTCCAAGACGTAGATCGACAGTCTGGTACTAGCGTAAGTTATTGTTTTTCTTTTTCGTTTTTTGCATGTCGCCCAAATGGAATGCTCACTGAAAGAGGTACTCTTCTCTCGCATGAGCCATGACCTGAAAGATGGAGCGAATGCCGATTAGCAGTGGACAGATTAGGAAGTGCGCAAATCAGCCACCGTGCGCAATCAACATACCCCTTCTAGACTCATGCTCATAAGGCTGACCAACGACGAGAGCAACAATAAATTGGTCATGGAGACAAAAATTAACCTGCAAACCAATGTCCGTTAGCCACTCTCCCCAAGCTATAATTGGGGAGTGATGGGGTCCGTAGTCGTTCGCATCGATGCCGAGCTGGTGTGAGGCTTGACGTGCTATAGTTGCGTTCTATTGGCGACCCGGCAACACCGGCGCTCACCAACGGGCCTTCAGAGCATTAGGTCCGCGACCCTATGATGTCTGATGTTGGCATCGCCACCTTCAGATGCACCTGAGCAAGAACAGAACTGGCACTGAGATCAAGGATAGAGAGGGGAAATCGACAGGGGAAACGCCAAACGTGATCACAGGCGTATGCGACCGGCACGTCCCATGGCATCTGTGGCGCAGTACGGAGTAGGTGTAGTACAGCAACAGCAGTAAAAGGGAACGGGAACAACACACATCAAACCGTAGCCGAAGATCGGGGAAATCTAAGAATTAGCGCATCAGTAAAACTTCACTTGAGAGCCAATCGATTCCGGCGATCCTTGCCATCTTCCAATCAAGATTGCATGGCGCCCGGCTAGTGCATGAGACTTACATCGTGAGCGATGTCCTGTTTCCAATCATTTCAGCCACCGTCAGTCTTGCAGAAATTCGAGCATCCAAGAGACAAGGGACAACCCACGAAGCCCAGCACGTTCGACCTGCCTCGCACTGTTAGCTCCATGGAAGAGTCGTCGCTAACCAGGGAATTTCACCGCCATACCCAAAGAACACCTTCACCAAAATCCATGACATTTGCCTGAGAGAGAGGCGGTCACGGGCAAGCATGGTAAACGTGGTCAAGAACCCTGCAGGAACATCCCCGGCCGCATTGGCATCAGGCTTTCTCGAATGCGTCATTTGGGGTTACCCACCTAGGTACAACACTACAATCACAGGGATAAATCGGAAGAACGCTTTGGTCTAGAATGACTTCCATTAGCTTCCTCGCCACCTGCAACTACGGGACAGCCGGGTAATTGCACCATCTCCTTGAGAACCGGGATCTGTGCATGGAAGTCAGCCCAGTCTCCTCAAAAGCATGCATAATCCGCAGGCATGGCATACCAGACTTCCAAAATAGGAATTTAAGCTCACCAGGGAGCAGATCCTGTTCAGCTCCCATGTGTCAGAGTCCGCTGAAACACGTATCAGCTTGCTGGCACAGGGGGCCTCCGGACTCACCGAGGAACTAGAAACAAAGCCTCCAGGGACAGGATATCGAAAGAGAGGTCAGTGATGTAATCGCTCTTCTTCCCCAGACCGATAACCCCTATTGATATTCCCCGTTCAGTTAGTTAATGGAGAATATGCAAATGCCCCTGTCAAAAACCTGGTTGCACAGAGACTGTGCTCAGCTGAGGGTGATGGGCACTGCGACGAGGCAGATTCCTGATCTCCGAGCATGACTCACTTATGATCATGAAGGCAAGACCGGTACCGATGATGGCTATGTTCCAGACACTCCAGAAGTCCATCTGGTAGAAGACCATCCCCGCATCAGTCATGCCGCTGAATTCGTCGTAGGCAAAAGCAGCAATCCAAATGTACATCAATGTTTCGAAGATGCCTATTCCGGTGGACTTTCTCTCCACCAAGACAGCATAGTAAAGAAACAGGAAGGAGACGAAGAATGCAGCCTCAAAGGCTTTGCGGTATACCGGGACCCTCAAGCGGGAGTATGGATCCGCGGTCCTATATGGCATGTCTCTTAGCAACCTGCGAAATGCTCCCCCTCCCTGGCGTAAGGGACTCCTACCTTTTGTTGAAGAACTGAGGTTTCTTGGTGGAATGAACACTGAGCGAGTCCCAGAACACAATCTCCCCGTTCCAGATATTATCAATGACCTTTTGAACAACTTTCTGACTGAGGAACTTCTTTGCTTCTGCGATGGCTGCTATTTCCAAGGCGCTCAGTCCAAAGAACATGGAGTACTTCATAAGCTCATACGCGTCCGCAGAGGAAACGTTACTTCCAGAATTTGCTATATCCGAGGTGCTACCTGCGCGCCTCTTGCCGCCGAAGAATCGGTACAGCGAAGAAGATGAATGCAGAAGGAGGGGTGTTCGTTCTCCTTCCCGTTGGAAACTTTGCTCGTCGCCTGCCGCTGCGAAACCCGATGCGCCTCTTTCTGCTTGGGTGAGGCTAATCGAGGTATACACGGGGCTAGGTAGCTCCTCTAGCAAGTACTCGATAGTCTCGCGCTGATTGATGTGACAGAGAAACTGCCATGCTACGTATTCGCATGCATAGCCGCGGCCTTCATTCAGACCCCAGTCATTTTCGGCTGCATTGTTGAACTCCCACTTCAGGATCCTGCAGCAGGTCAGCTCGGGGTTCCATGCAGCTACATGCATGAAGATGCTTACATCAGTGCAGAGATGATACATGGGTTGTGCGAGTTCTCTGCCAATGAGTACAGCAGTAACCTAAGCTTCTGTCCGCAAGGTGAGAATCTTAATTCCTCAAAAGAATATGAGACCTCGGAGACCGCTTGTATCATATAGCTAAGTGACAGTAGCGAGTCAGCCTGACTAGTACTAACGGAATGCCGGGGCAAGAACTTACTTTTGAAGTTTGCGTACGACCTCGATGAGGGGCTCATTGTCATCAATGATAGGAACCTCAATGTGGTCTTGATCGACGGGCGGAAGTGACGCCATGGAAGACTCCATCCCGAAAGAAGCCATCAGTCGAGTAAAGTAGGCCCGTGGCCCTCAAGTCTGTACGACCTGGCCATGACTAGTATTAGTGATGACCCTTGATGTAGATAGGAAGCGGGAAACAGTGACCTTGAACACAAGAAAGCCAACACGTCAAAGTGACGAGAAGAAAAGGGATAGAAGCAGACGAGGACAGAGCGTGAATTCAATAATTCAATACAATCTTGTGCTCTTTTCCGTTCGGGAAATTTTTTTTTCTTGTCCAGGTGCTAGTTTTTCGAAGGGTCCGCGAATGATTTGTCGGTGAACAACTCTTCAGGGATGCATGTCAACCTTACCGGGAGCCAGGTACTGAATGGCACCGATAGTACTGTACCTGGTGAGGTACTATTTCTAGCATAAGTGCTTGTCAGCCAGAAAAGTAGAGAATTATTGAGGAAGAAGGTAATGTAAAGAGGTGCTCACTTAGAATGATGGACTATTGTCCATAGTGTTGACTGAGTTTGTCTGTGCAGTGTAGCGACCGTTCTAAATAAGTGGCCGAGTATCTGAGGTGTTCCCGGGAGGATGGCGAGAGTCTCAGCATCGACGGCATGATTGGCTCATTTGGTGCCATAAACCCGCCGGCGAAACAAGCTCTACGGGACGCCATTGCAGCCACCTCCCATCCGCGCCCAATGATGAAAGCATTGTTGAGTTGGTGACTTTTAGTTCGTCCGTCAGAGACAACAAGAAGGTGTACAGCTGATCGAGCCTCACTTTTGCTGAAAGGTGAGTACTCGACCAAGAGTGATCATCTCAGCTCCACATCAACGGATTGAATCATCGGTAGGCAGGGGGAATCCTTTCAAGCAATAAGACATTCCACTTCTATTCTGGAAAGAATTAAACTTGGCGATAACAATAGTTTCAAGAAAGAGCCGCATCCAAGCAAGCACCATAAGTAGTAGTAACTTACTGAGTAGGATGGATGAGACTACAGTGTAAGTTACTGTGTAGTTAGATAATCTATCTGTATTAACTACAGCCGAAGCGAAACCGCCTCACCGCTTTCCTTGAATCATGTGACCAACATGGGAGCTCCAACCGTGTCGGGCGCGGCTTCACATTAACTTATCCACTCATGAACCCAGACCCAATCAACCAACCGCCTTTCTTCCTGGCCTGGCTCTCTCTCTTTCAGCCAAAGCATCTTTTCCTCTACCGTCTCACAGTCTGCTTTGAAATTACCTCTAACAATCTTGATGTGACTGGTCGAATCTTGCTCTGCCGTATCTGGGAGATGAAGGCGCATCAACACCATGGGCCAAGGCTATTCACTCACCACCCTGTCCGCGGGTTCGGCGGGGATCGATGTTCCCGAGTTATCGGACCTGGCGTATGAGAAGTCCATGGGTGGTGGCAGGTTCATGAAAAGTATCCGAGCCAGACAACACAATGGCCTCGTTTTCGTAAAGGTTATAATGAAGCCTTATCCCAGCATGAAGCTGGAGCCATATATCAAAGCTATCCTTCGTAAGTTCCGATAGTGACGATCAGCCGCATCGCATGCGCACTGGTGCTAACACCGGCGGTAGGTGAGCGCAAGCTGTTGGCCGACGTACCCAATGCTTTGAGTTATCAGAGGATACTCGAGACCAGCACCGGTGGGTATCTCGTTCGCCAATACATCCATAGCTCTCTTTATGACCGGATGAGGTATGTCTGCTCAAGATTTGTCACGATAGTATGCTCAACTGACCACAGTGCACAGTACCCGTCCATTTCCCGAGGAGATCGAGAAGAAGTGGATTGCCTTTCAACTCCTATGCGCGTTGAGAGACTGTCATTCGCTCGACGTGTTCCATGGCGATATCAAAACCGAGAATGTTTTAGTCACGTCTTGGAATTGGCTTTACCTCTCTGACTTTTCATCCTCCTTCAAACCCACGTTTCTTCCGGAGGACAATCCGGCGGATTTCTCATTCTATTTCGACACGTCCGGTCGTCGGACCTGCTACTTGGCACCTGAAAGGTTTCTCGAAGCCGGTGAAGAACCTGGAAGCCGACATGTCAACTGGGCTATGGACATCTTCAGTGCTGGTTGCGTCATCGCCGAACTTTTTCTAGAGGCTCCTATCTTCACATTGAGTCAGATTTACAAGTACCGGAAAGGTGAATATAGCCCAGAACATAGCCAGTTGATCAAAATTGAGGACCCGGAGATCCGTGCCCTGATCCTCCATATGATACAGCTCGATCCTGAGTCCAGATATTCCGCGGAAGAGTACCTGAATTTCTGGAAGAACAAGGCGTTCCCCGAATACTTCTACAGCTTTCTACACCAATACATGTCTCTTATGACGGATCCATCGTCGGGTAGGGCACAGGTTGAGGCAGGATCTACCACTCGAGGAGAGGCCGATGACCGCATTGAAAGAGTCTACCTTGACTTCGATAAAATATCCTACTTCCTTGGTGCCTCACCAGCGACTACCAAAAATGGATCAAATCGCAATCGCCCTAAGCTCACCGGCGATACATTTCCTGTGGAATTAGATCTACCTCACTACGGGCTTACGGGCACAAAGTCCCAGCCACAAGGAGATGACGGAGTGCTCATATTCCTGGCCCTCGTTGTCTCCAACCTGCGTAATACATCGAAGTCATCCGCCAGGATCAAAGCCTGCGACATTTTGCTTGCCTTTGCCGAGAGATTGTCGGATGAGGCCAAATTGGACAGGATCCTTCCATATATTATGATACTTCTGAACGATCGCACGGATAGAGTCAAGGTAGCTGCCATCCGTGCCCTTGCTCAGCTCCTGGAGATGGTTCAGGTTGTTTCACCGGTCAATGCCTACTTATTCTCAGAGTATATCTTCCCGAGGTTGCAACCGTTTGTGCCCAGTACCAGTTTCAATCCGAGCCGACTGGTCCGAGCGGCATACGCATCATGTATTGCGTCGCTTGCCCACTCATCCTTGAGGTTTTTGGACATGATTCAAGCCCTGCGTTCTGATACACGTCTTCCAGCTTTGATACCGGTTGGATCAGAGCCCAGATGGACAGAAGATGCGACATATCACAACCTTTACGATGTTGCGAGGGTTGATCTCCTCGAATACTTCGAGGCACATACTAAAGCCATGTTAACTGATAGCGACGCATCAGTTCGTCGCGCCTTCTTGGGTTCCGTGTCAGAGCTTTGCATTTTCTTCGGTAACCTCAAGACTAATGAGGTGATTCTGAGTCATTTAAATACTTATCTCAACGATAGGAATTGGATTCTGAAATGTGCCTTCTTCGAGGCAGTGATTGGGGTTGCAGCTTACGTTGGCACTACTAGCTTGGAGCAGTACATTTTGCCGCTAATGGTACAGTCGATGACTGATCCGGAGGAGTTCGTCGTCGAAAGGGTACTCAGGTCGTTGGCAGCAATGGCTGGTCTTGGGCTTTTTCAACGTTCGACGACTTGGGAGCTGATCAATATTGTAGTCCGATTCCTGGTGCACCCGAACGCTTGGATCCGTGAGGCGGCTGTCCAATTCATCATCGCGTCAGCCAAATTTCTTTCGCTGGCAGATAGATACTCTATTTTGACCCCGCTTGTTCAGCCGTTCTTGAAAGTCAAGATCATTAATTTCACTGAGGGTGAACTACTCGACGCTCTCAAACGACCACTCTCGAGAAATGTGTATGAACTTGCATTCGTCTGGGCGTCAAATGTCGAAAAGGGCCTTTTTTGGAAGGCAACATCCCGTGAAGCGAGTTTTGCGTTCGTCGGAACAGAAAATACTATTCCCAGATGGGGTCAAAAGAGTTCGAGCTTGTCGATGAGTACGCAACCGAGGAATGAAGAGGATGAACAGTGGCTGGCGCGACTGAGGAACATTGGAATGGGCCAGGAGGACGAACTGAAATTCCTTGCACTCAAGGAGTTCATCTGGAGGGTCATCGCCCGCCAGTCGAAGGACAACGCAGCGGGGACTTCTCCTTTGAATAGCGTTATCACTTTGACTCAGTATGGAGTTACGCCACAGACTGTCTTCTTTGACAAAACACAAAATACCCGGCCTCGCACAAACTCCCTCGGGAATACGGAGAATGCCAAGGCTGAAGACCGAAGACCGCATACAATCACCGATGCCTTGCTCGATGCCTCAACGTCTATTGACAACAGACCCGAGTCCCGCCGGAAACATCTTCGTTCGAGGAGCCAACTAACGGACCATCTGACGATCCCACGCCCTATTGCTGTGAACAATATCAGGTCTGAGAATTCTCCCGTTCCATCGCCAATTGCGTCTTCGCCTGGAGCTACGGGACCTGCCTCGCCACCCAGTTCGGACGCTGAACGAAGAATATCAGGGGGTCGCGAGAGCCCGGGACAAGATAGCTCATCAACGCCCACCGATGCGGAGAATCCTACTATAAGAAGGTTGGCCAGTGGCGTACAGAGAAAGTCGAGCGCCATGAGCTTGCTCAATCGTAGGGATTTTGCCAAAGCATACGCCGAAACGGGCACAAGCCCCGCGAATGCCTTTGGCAAGGTTGATTCTCCTTCGCAACGCGAAGATGAACAAGCAGTTGCTTCTCCCATACTCCCTCCAAGGACAGCGCTGGAACGTGGCCCACAGCAGTATCATGCAAATCACTCTTATGCTGGTAACGACCCGGTAGTTCTCCGCCTCCTTGACTCGGTTTTCGCGGAAAACTACCCCACGGACTTCTTCGACCTCGGTCCTTATGTCAAGGAAGTGGATACCAAAAAGCCGATGATGAAGGCCAGCGGACAGGAGCCCAGCAAAGTGTGGAAACCCACTGGTGGCCTTGTGACGGTATTTGGGGAGCACAGTGGACCTGTCAATCGGGTAGTGGTTGCGCCAGACCATGCCTTCTTCGTCACGGCCTCTGATGATGGCACTGCAAAGATCTGGGACACGACCCGCCTTGAGAAGAACCTCACCCCTCGTTCTCGTCAAACGTACCGGCATTCCACCGAAGCGAAGGTAAAGTCATTGGCATTTGTGGAAAACACCCACACTTTCATCACTGGGGCAAGTGATGGTAGTATCCATGCGGTCAAAGTTGACTATCACAACGCCAATGGGAACGTGCGCTACGGGAAACTTCAGCTCGTGCGCGAGTATCAATTGCCCCCGGCTAAGGATGGCACTGTCGAGTATGCTGTGTGGATGGAGCACTTCCGCGTCGAAGCACAGTCGACGCTCCTGATTGCCACCAACACATGCCGCGTCTTAGCCCTCGATATGAAGACCATGCTCCCAGTCTATTCTCTGCAGAACCCCGTGCATCACGGGATACCGACCACGTTCTGCTGTGATCGCAAGCACACCTGGCTCTTGATGGGCACGACGCACGGCATCCTCGATCTCTGGGACCTGCGGTTCCGCGTGCGGTTGAAGGCCTGGGGCCTTTCCGGCTCGGGTGCTATTCACCGGCTTCAGGTCCATCCGACCAAGGGACGTGGGCGCTGGGTTTGTGTGTCTGGCAGCGGTGCCCACGGCAACGAGATCATCGTCTGGGACATTGAGAAAGTCCGGTGCCGCGAGGTATATCGCGCCGATTTACTGGGGCTGGGCGCCTCCGGTCCCAATGGGGTGCCACCGGACAACCGGCCCAGGCCAACATACCTGAGTGCCCGAGACTATGAAGCCTGGCATGTGGAAGGCGACCGACCGGAAGGCATGCTCAGCCGATTCGCGATGGAAGGACTGGCCTCGGGTCCCGCCGACCACCCCTCGGGACCGTCCCCGTCCAGCGCCCCTGCCGGCATCTGTGCCTTTGCCGTGGGGTACGACTCCCCCGACGACGGGCGCGACAGCAGCACTCGGTGCGGATTCATTGTCTCGGGCGGCTGCGACCGCAAGATCCGCTTCTGGGATCTCACGCGCCCGGACATGTCGACGGTAGTCAGCGGCCTCGATGCCGTGTCCACGGACGGCGGGGCCACGCAGAAACCACGCTACGAGCTCTCCCAGCCTGGTCCGTCCCTCATGATGACAACGGAGCACATCCCCAATGGCACCCCTGCCTCCTCCACTGGCCCCACGGGCAGCAGTAACAAGGGCGGGAGTGGCGGTGCTGGGAGCAAGAAGGGCAGCAGCAGCGGGCGACTTCCACGAAGCACGGTGATCAGTCTCCAGCAGCAGCAACTCCTGAAGAGCCACCTGGACTTCATCCAGGATGTCGCCGTGCTGCGGGCGCCGTATGGGATGGTCGTGAGTGTCGATCGGGCGGGGATGGTGTATGTGTTTCAGTGAGCTAAGCCTACCGGTAATATGCACTTTGCCTAGTATAGGTAATGAGGTAGTCTTTCAACAATCGAACACCCCCCAAATCAGTCTCCTGCAAACCATCCAATCACCTGCAGTCCAGTACCAGTCCTCCATATCCACCGCAACAAAAGCACATCCATAAGTACCAAAGGAGTGCAGAAATTCCAAACCCCCCCCCCCCCCCGGAACACCACCAATAGCTCAAATAAACCCACCTGCATCCTGCATAATGCATCCGCAACGGTCTGCCTGCAACACCACGAGCGTAAGATCACCGTCCCCAACGTCGAGATCATATAATCATATATGATATGGCAACAAACAGAATCATTAGACCGTGAAACTCGACAGCGCGGGGAGGGGCCCGAGCGCCGTGGTGAAACTGCGTGCGTACTGTCATCGTCTCAGAGAAAAAAAAAACAATGCTTCCCTTACCTTGCCTACCTTGAACTCAGGAGCGTTAGTACGCACTGTACTTGCAGTAGTCTGGCTCTGTGCGGAGTGATCCTGACATTCGACTAGACTATAGGTTAGTTAGTCTTCACCGGGATTTTGGGATGATTTGACTAAGTAGGCTGCTGAAACACACTATTTAGTACGGAGTAACTAAGTTTGGCGTTTGGTTGCAGGGGTGCGGGTGGGTGGCTCCTGCTGCCATGTGGTTCATGAGCTGGACTCGTTTTTGTTCTTTGGTTGTGGTTTGTGTTGCATGGGAGGGTTTCTATGATGGGTACGGAGTAACGTTAGTGTGTTGGGGGAGGGGAGGGGAGGGGGTAGGGCTTTGCTTTGTGGAGGGATGTAGAGCGGATGGGTTCGGATGGTTTCTTACTCGGGGTAACTTAGGTGCGGTAGATGATCTGGGGGAGTTGTTACTACTCAAGGTGCACACCATGAAGGTGGGTTTTTCTATTATCATACTGCTGGGGTACAGAGGGCGATACGGTAGTGGCTGGGGATGCGAGTAGGATTGGTAGGGGGTATTGGCTCAGGGCCCAGATACTGTACTGTGCTTATAGTCTTGTGAAATGTGCAAGGTCTCGTGGAGGGAGGGTGCATTTGTACAACCAGGAGCTAACCCTGTTCCAAGGGCTCGGGATCAGGACCTTGAGAAAGATATCGTATTTCATGTGGGAGGTATAGAGGCCTAGTTTGTTTCTTTGTATTTCGAGAGATCTTTTGAAGAGAATTGATGATATGTGTTGAAGCGCTTGTCCCACTACGCGTTGTGAAAAACATATAACCAGACATAGTACATTCCGTCGAAGAGCATCAAACTAAAGGCACGTCAATATTATCTATCTTATGATCGCAGTCGGCATTCCAATTGAGTACAGAGAGCCAAGTGGTACAAAAGTACTGCACCGACAAGGTTCCAGATTATAAACCAGGGTCTGTTTCAAAGTGCCCGGGGGACGGCGAGAGCATGACGCGAGTTTCAGTCAGGGCTGATCGGGGGAAGGGGAAGAGTTCATTTCGGGTGATCTTAGGTGAGCTCCATCTTGTATGGCGGGACCTGGAGCTCCATGCGGAATTGCAACCGGGTGGGATTTTGCTCTCGTAATCGTGATTCGCGGTTTGTATATTTGTGACCGTGGGTGGAGCTCGACGCAAGGAGATCTTCGCTGGAGCTTCTAGAAAAGGAGTGTGGCCGGAAAATGGGACAGGAAAACTGTTCTGTTGTCTTGGGCTTAGTTCGGCTTGGTCAACAATTCAATTTACTCTGTATGTGCCAAGGGGACTCTCTTTGTAGTGAGACAGCATCCTGGATATATTTCGGCGCATGGGATAATTCATGACAGACGTCGGTATCCGTGGCAGGGGATTGCGAATCCCAAGGGTCGATTCTGAGGGCGGGAATCGAAAGAGGGGGAGATTCTTCCCGCTCACGAACCATGGATTGCTGAGATGAAGGCCTCTCTTTCTCTAACACTTTTCGCTCTCCAGTCTGGACTCTCTGCCATCTGCTGGGTCGGATCGCTTCATTTGACCCGTTCGTAGTTTTCACCCCCCGCTGTCATCGCTAGAGTATTTTGTAGAACCGAAATTGCGGTGTGTTTGTGTGCGTGTGTTTTCTCGCGAAGATCGAAGTTGCCTCTCGTTGCCTCATTGCTATTCAGGTGCCATTGAGACCCATCTTCTAAATGCAAAAGAACTTTCGGCACTGTGGTTCTTGACTTAAGTATTTATCCTACATTCTTCAGATCGGATGATCATATCAATCTGCGGTGTCCGACGGATTATCGCGGGCGGACCGTTCGATCCCTCAATCATGACCCTGCGATCGCTGTCACCATCTGCATGCACACGGTCTTTCGATCCAATAGTGGATTGCTTCAACGTCAACTCGCTGGCAGGTAACTGTTACATGCGTATCTCAGAGCTGTCAGTTGCAGCTGCGCCAGCTCTTTTACCGAGTCCGGTGGTTTGGATGTGACTGACTCGAACGGTGGAGCCCGCAGACCCAGCGGCCGGCAAGCGAGACAGAACTGCCGCTGACGGTCCATCTGCACTGGTGGCGATGGCGCTGTTCTCGCCAAAATCCTCAATTCAGCATGCCCGCTCGCTGGCAAAGTGGCGGGTGCGTTGCAACGCGCCCTTGTCAAAGTCAACGTCAAAAATGTCGTTCTTGATGCATTAAAGTTGCCCATGCAGTTCTCGGCTGACCAATGCGGCTGGCTAGTCTTTACCGCAAAATGGGTCTGAGGGCGAACTGCTGCAAACCATGAAAGGAAATGACGATCATCCTCTGGCCCAGACAGGGATGGCTGATCGATCGTCTATCTATTCCGTACGGGACTGGACTTTGACAGCCTGCCTCCGAATTGTGTGCATCTAATTAGCTGTCGTCTGCGAGCTGCCAGATGATATGTCGCGATCTCAACCGATCATCTCTTCTGTTCGATGTCTACCCGTATAATTCATACTGCAGAGGAAGACAGACAGGCTGACAGAAGACGAGAACTCACCTGTCAATGGTAACAGGCACAGAAGCTACAAAATTTCCCCTGATAAGCAAGCCCTCATTGGCCTGGGACCGACGGAACCCCCTCCCACCCCCTCTTTTGACCTCCCTGACAGAGACGCGGGCGGGATAGGGGCATGGCTTTTCCTGACCTCGGTGCATCCGGTGTCCTCGACTTGACCCTTCTGGTCATGTCTTATCCAGTGGATACTGCGAATATGCTGGTTATGATCTTCCTCACCAGACCAGCGTGGCTCAGGTTTTGAGTTTTGACTGGTTCTTCATTATTCCGGTTGTTGGTTTGGCCTCATCGTCCCAATGGTTTCTTTCCGGAAAAAGCCCCATTGTCGCGTGGTTGAGACTTTCGGGCCGATGATACCTGGGGTTCTCTTGTTGGCTCATCCCATACCCATGCAATCGCAATTCAGACTATAAACTGACCTGATTTCCTGTGTGATCCAGGATTCGTCAGGCCAAGTCAGACTGTCAGAGTAACTGGTCGAGGGATCTCTCTCCGCGCAACCAAGCTATAAGCTTCTCCTCTCCCCGCACGGGCGCAAGGAACGGCCAGCAGCGTGCAGCTCGTCCAGAATAGAATTCGGCGGAAAATCGGGAAAGAGGAAGATGGATGGATGGATACTTGTAGAACTTTCATCTTGCCTATTGCACATTGCACATCACATCACACTAGCAGAGCTGTAGTTTGTGCTGCGAAGATGCAATTGACCTCCATGAAAGGGAAGCACGAGGAAGTGGAGATGGGAAAAATTAGTGCCACGGAACTAAAGAGCTTTAGAGAGCTTTAGTGGGTTGGCAAATCCACCGGCGCAGGAACAGGACCGGCTTTTCCACTTTCCGCAACCCCCTTTCATACTCTACTCTAGTTAGTACTTTTAGTTTACTACGGAGTACAGGGTCAAGATTGACAAGCTTGCGCTTGTTCTTGCTCGAGAGAGTTTCTCTCTCTCCGTAAAACCAGTTAATCTATTTTTCTTTCTTCCCTTTTTCTTTCTTTCTTTTTTTAAACCTTTTCTAACGGCCTTCTTCCCGTCCTCATCCCCTCCCTCCCTCTCTTCTTACCTCTTTCTTTTCTTACCTCTTCCTCTCTTCCTCCCTCCCTCCCTCTTCCCCTCACCCGAGGATCAGGTCTATTCCGTGTCAACAACCACCGCCACCACCACCGCACCAACCGATCCCAGGGGATAGAGACGAGAGAATCCTTGCCTCGAGTCCACTCAATAAACTACATACATACACACATGTCTGACCTTTGAAAGACGTGCCTGTATCGCCCGACCTGGGAAATGTCCATCAATTGAGTGTGTGTGTGTGAGCAGTAGCTGTGACCGAATTGTCCGATCTCTCTTTATCCGAGTCCATCCACCCATCCAACAACATTATTATCACCAATCGCCTGTTTCGCCCCCTGTTCGGTTGTTGTCTTTCCTTCGGCTTCACCTTCATTCCCGACTGCTAGCAGTGCTATCTTCAGCTCGTCCTTGGTCATCTTCTCTACTCCATTACGAGCTTTCATTCCCTTGTTCCCATCCGACTGCTCTGTTCCGTTCCTCTCATTCCCGTCAGATCTCTCAGAATCCGTGGTTCGAGAAAACTTGCCACACCCAAAAAACAGGATCACCCAATTGACCTCGCACATATCCGAGGACCAATTCGTCACTCTGCCGACACAAGTACATAAACAATCTCCCCGACCGTCATTATGGGCCCGTCTCTGAGAGACCCTGCGTCCTACGCCCGCCCATCTACCCGCGATCGGCCTTCAACGCGCGACCAAGGAGAAAACTCGCTGGTCGTCCCCAGTCGCACCTCCTCGCTTCACTCCCGCATCACTCAACCAATCCCATCCCAGATGAACTCGAAACCCGCCGCCCAACGGACCCCCAAGACTCTCACCCATGCCTACATGGTCTGCGGTGTGGGTCGCGAACCCTCTCAATGGGTTCGCGCCCCCGCCCCCGCCCAGGGCAAGATCGCCCACATGAAGGGAGCCGTCAGTCAGTTCTGGTTGCCTGAGATCCTCGGGAGCAGCCCCCGTTTGGAACAGGATAACGAGATCGCTAAGTCCTTGCATGCGGCTATGAGAGTATGTCATCGCCCCTGTGTTATGTCCGATGGTGTCAAACGAAGTTGCAGGTTACTGACATGATCTAGGCTTGTTTCCCCCACGATGTCGAGATTTGCACCGGCAAGACCCAGCCTCACTGCGTGCACCATGCTTTCGTCCTGCAACAAGATTCCTCCCACACACTCTATGGGATTGCTTTGCGGGTCTGGTCTCGCGCCGACGATAAACGCGCCGAAACCATCCGGGAATTGCGGAAGAAGACTGAGCAGGATTTCTATGACAACCCAGAGGAGACCTACTGGATCCCCTACTGTCTGAGCTTCCTGTCTCGCTACCCTCTGTACGACCTTCTAGGCGACTACCTGCGTGGCATGTGGATTCATTGGAACAAGGCAACCAACTTGTTCCACGCGGAAGAAGTCTCGCGCATCCTAAGCTTCCCCGCCCCTCGCCTCAACGACCTGGTTCGTATTGACATGAAGGACTATGCGCTTTGCTACCAATTTCCCTCGTCTCCCACAGGCTTCCAGAACTTCTCCATGTGGCCCTTGTTCACGTGTCTGTCCATTCCCAATATCGTTGGGGTCATTGAGGCTGCTGTCTCACCCACCCGCCGGATCATCTTCGTCAGCCACTACCCGGCTATGCTCACAATGGCCGCTGAGACTATCCGGTACTGCGTTCGCATCTACGAATGGAGCGGTCTCTATGTGCCTATGGTTCATGCCCGTCATGTCAAGGACTTGGTCCAGGAACCCGGTCCGTACATTCTCGGTATCACCGCTGAGTGCCGGTCTCTTTTCAACGCTCCTTCAGATGCCTTGGTCATCGATCTCGACCGGAATTTCGTCTTGACTTCGAGCCCACCGAGCGTCCTGAGTCCCGGTCAGCGCACGAAGTTCATCAACCGACTGACGCAGGCTCTCAATGGCGATGTCTCGCCGTCCGGGGTTCCCAATCATCTCCGCTCCGCCTACGCAGGTGGCAAGCTCATCCCCGCTGGTCAGATCATTGTCATGCGAGGGGAGGTGGAAAGTGTTCAGGATCCCTCCTGGTGGAACCAAGATGCGATCATGGGTGTCATGGATCATGTGTGCGAGAAGCTGGTTAGTATCCCTCCTTTCCACTCATAGTCTGTGTATACTAACTGGATGATCAGGGACGCAACACTGGCATGAAGGCTATCTTCGGTGGCTCAGTCAAGAAGCCTTTGATGACAAAGGTCTCTATGAGACATCTGAACGAGATTGTCCGCGAGAGAAACCAATACTCCCGCGATGCCATGGAGGCCTGGCAAGATTTCATTAACTTGAAGGGTCGTATGGACACGGAATTGACCAAGGTCACGAAGCGCAACAACTTCTTGGTTGAGGAGTTGGAGACTTGGAAGCAACAGGTATGTCATTGCGAGGACTTTTTCGATTGTGAACGTCGTCCTAATTTCGTACAGTTCCTCAAATTCCAGGCGTTCGCCGAACAATTGACCAAGGAGACCTCTGAGCTCAAGGTCAAGATTGAGAATCACAAGCGCGAAAACCGTCGTCTCACTGGTCTCATTGACCAGCAGAAGGACGATGTAGCTCGTCTCACACTGCGCCTGTCTGGTACAGAGAAGCAGCGCGACGATGCACTTGAGGCGTTGGTTCTGCAACAAGAGATTGCGGAGGAATTGGAGCGTGAGCGGAAGCGTAATCAAAAGGAGCTCGCTTCCTTGCAACACAGCAACGCGTCTCTAGCTCGGCAGCGTGATGATGCGCAGCGGGTGGTCCTGCACCTTCGCAGCCTTATCAATGGCCAGACCCACCACATGGAGCATATCGTTCGCTCGATTGGCAGCTCTGCCGAACTGTCAGGGCTCGCTGAAAAGGAGACCTTTGAGGAGACCAAGGAGGGCGAGGTCGAGACGCCTAGGGAACCTGCGAGCTCGCGCTCGTTTGCTACGGAGCCCGTAAAGGCTCCCAGCAGCGAGCCGAGCTCGGATTTGGAGCAACATCTCCTGAACATCGGTAAAGGGCATAATCGTCTCGCGCGTTTAAGTATAACTGATGTTGCAGATCGCTACCTGCGCGACAAGACCGATGCCATTTCGGACATTATCCGCAGCATCAGCGAGCAGTGCGCCGCCGCCGTGGAAGGTCTGCAACTGGCACAGGATGCGGAAGAGGATGACATTGATGACCACGGTCGGACCACCCCGTCCGGTAACCGCCTGATGCCCAGAACGCACGATGGACTCTTGACTCCTGCGGGTAGCGAGATGGGGGACGGTGACAACAACTCGTTGCACCCGAACGACCGCCATTCGAGTGTTCCTCCAACACCGGACCTAGTCCACAACCGGTCCAGCACTTCGATGTCAATGATCAGTAGCTCGACGTTCCCGGAGAGATCGAGTCAGCAGTATGGGGTCAGTGAGATCCCCACCCGGATAGTCGAGGACAACGATGAACGTGCCCATGAGACGGCGGGCTTTGACGAGCACTCTGAACCTGGCACTCTGTCGAAGCAGGCGAGCGAAGACCTCATGCAGTCCAGCACTTCCAGATTGGTCGTGTAAAAGTGCATTGTCTCTGCGATTCCCTGGTCCAACGATCCGTGACATGACATCTGCTCTTATACTGTTCCAACTGATTCAGAGCGCATTTCTAGCCATGTTTTGGCCTTTTTTTTCTCCTTCGTTTTAATCTTTTTCTTGGGGGACCTCGTGGATATTGGCTCCATTTGATCCAGTTTGGACATATGTCCCATGATTTTCTGCACAGGTGTTAATCTCTTTTCTTCTGGAAGGTATTTCTTGGATCCAAGCCCGTTTTTCTTGGCCTTCTATTCTTGGGACCCCTCGATGTCTTGGGTTGCTGTCTCTTTCCTTCACCGGTTCTATACCATTTTCAATTCTTGGGATCTGTCGCTATCCCCCGCCTTGTAGTAGATCACCTTGGCACTCTGTAACGGGGCCGACCCTTCATTCGCTCGATTTTCCTACTGTGTCATCTTTGTGTTTCCCATTTGTGTATAATTCCAATTCTCTGGAGAAGGCTGCTTGAAGCTGCCACGTGGAGTCCGTTATATACGGATCAGCCGTGTCTTTTTACCGTGCAGCCAGTGCTGTACGAGATCATCTCACATTAATTGAACGGTTTTTTAAAAGTACTTATCACCCCCAATCCACGCTGTCCAATGTCCTTTGTACTGTCACCTGTACCGAACCGTGCGTGTTTCGTTTAGGCCAATTTCCCCGGCACGAACGGGTGTCCAGCACTCAGTCCGCCACAAACGGCCCAGGCCTGCCCGTTGACGTAGCTGGCCTCGTCACTGCCCAAGAACAGGGCGACGCGCGCGACCTCGTCGGCGATGGCCCCGCGCTGCAAGGGGTTCAGCTGGCCGAGCTTGCGCTGGGTGCCGCGGGCGCGCGCGGCGTCGAACATCTGCTGCGTCATCCCCGTCTCGATCAGGCCGGGGCAGATGGCGTTGACGCGGATGCCCGTCCCCGCCAATTGGAAGGCGGCCGTCTGCGCGATGTTGACCACCGCCGCCTTGGAGGCCGAGTAATCCGTCGAACCCGCGTTGGACCGCAGGCCCGCCACCGAGGCCGTGCAGATGATCGAGCCGCCCGGGTAGGGCTTGGCGGCGGACGTCTGCTGCATCGCGGTCGAAGCGTACTTGACGGCCAGAAACACCCTACAACGGGGAATGTGTCAGCACCAATTACTCTCTCCATGCTTATGCCTGCGCGGTCGATGACTCTCATGCTGACGTCGACCCCCCCCCCCCCCCCCCCCCCTTCGGGTCAAGCACATGAAGGAGGGAAAGGAAGGTTACTATACGCACCCCACCGTATTCACGCGCAACGTATCCGCAAACTCCTCCGCCGTGATCTGCGTCAGCAGCTTCTGCTGCCCCACGACGCCCGCGTTCGCGAAGAAGATGTCCAGCCGGCCGTGCGCGCCCAGCGCCTCGGCCACCACCGTCTGCACGGCCCCTTCGTCCGCGGCGTCGAACCGCCGGATGTACACCTTTGTCGCAGGGTACAGGGATTCAATCTCCCGCTTGTGTGTCGCTAGGTGCGTGTCGACGAAGTCGCAGAGGTAGACGGCTGCCGCGCCGTTGTGCGCGTATTGGTGCGCCGTGGCGCGGCCGATGCCGGTGGGGGAGTTGGCGCCTGCGTTCGGGGGTTAGTTTTTGGTTTTTGTGGAGTGGAATTTGGTTTGGGTTGGTGAACTGGGGGTTGGCCCGGGTGGGTGTGGTGATGCTACTGCTGTTGAGGGGGATTGAGAGGGGATGGATGGGCTGGGTGGGCCGGGTGTTTGGGAGCATGTAATGCATATTTTATAGTTGGGCATTTACCGGTGACGATAGCGACTTTGTCCTTCACCCGACTATCACTCAGAGGTTAGTTGGCTCTCTGACAGACGATGACTTGAGGGAAATCGGGTGTACTGACGGTCCCACGGAGTCAGGGGCAATGGATCGGATGCGGGGAATATCCTCGAAGGTCCCGGCGTCGGGGATGCCTTCGACCAGCTGCTGGCTGAGAGCTTGGAGACGGCGTTTGGCGTTGCCGGACATGGTTCTGGGGTGATCGCTTTTGAGAATGAAGAAGACAAGAGATGTATCCAAGTGAGATTTGAAAGTGAGATTTGAGCTTACTGTCCAACAATGTCAGTTATATGGTCAATTGAATACGAGAACAGGGGGGTCTCCGTCTTTATATACTCCTCCCAATTGTCCCCGCGGCAGTTCCGCTTACATTTTGCGGAGAACCGAGGCTGGGACGGAGCTGGTCAGGTGACTTGGAGCTGTGGTCTTATGTCAGCAGTCACATGGGTTGCTGCGGCCACACGTCATGGACAGGCAGAAATGCCATTCCGCTTTGGAAAAGCAACCGACATTCCAGACTTGCCCGCGCGCCTGATTCCTCTCGTTGCCCCGTCCCTGTTTTTTTTTTCTTCTGCTCTTTTCGACCTCTCTCTTCCATTATCATCTGAGGCGGTCTACGCTGTGGTCTGTAGCTCACTGTGCAGATCTTCCAGCACTTGCTCCGGTTACGACATCATTCAATCTCCTACAAATGAAAAATCCCGCGAGGCAGCAAGCACCACTGCACAGCTGCTACAGTTGCACGAGACCTGACCACCGTCTCCAAACACCACCTTAAAACCAGCCACACCACTTCCCCGGCCTGAATTTATTCCTGAATCTGTTCATGATTTGTCCAAGTTGAACTAGGAATAGTACAGAAAGCGAGACATCAAAAGTTTACATGAAGACCACAGATCTGCAACCCTCCTCTCGTGTTCACCGCCCTAACAGCCATGGCGGAGTGCGATCTACCCACGGCACCAGCACCAACACCACCGGCCCCAGTACCGCGTCGTTCGTCCTCGCGGACCTCCTCCTCTTCCCGACACAGCCAGAAGGCTAGGACCGTCCGAGCCCGCTCCCAGAAGCGCCATTCCGCCGCCTCCTCCAACGCGACCACCACGGACCTCACCTCCTTCCCATCCCTTTCTCCGCCAGACCGCTCCGTGGACGGGTTCCTCGGCCAGCCGGCCCTCAATCGCGCCCTGACCAATGCACTGCTGGAAGACCGGGATATCTATAGCATCAACGACTTCCTACACACAGCGGGGGAGAATAATAACAACACCACCACTACGCGGGATCGGCGAGCCGCTCTGGCCAAATTGACGAGCTCCTCGACCACCGCCAGCGCGTCGGGGCGCGCCGCCCTCTTCGGCGACTCGGTGCCCATCCGGGACTTCCCCGGGGCCCTTCATCTGGCGGACGATGCGCACATCGAACGGCTGATCGCCACCACGGGTGCGGTCAAGCTGGTGCGGCAGTTTGCGCGGGACCTGGCGCAGCGGGATGCGGAGATCTCGGCGCTCCGCCAGCGGGCGGACGCCCGGGAGCGCGAGCTGAAGCGCATGCTCCGCGAGGTCTCGGTCTCGAACCAGGATATCGAGCGGCGGCTGTATGTGTTGGAGCACCTCCCCGTGAATCCCGAGGGGGCAAGGGGCAAGGAGAACGGCGGGGCGAATGCGGAGCAGTCTGGGAGCTCGTCGTCGAGCGTACATGGGCTGATGCAGCAGGCGATGGACGACGGGGTGGGGTTGTTGCACGGAGCGGAGGATCTCGGTGGGGCGGAGAATGGGGGGAATCCGGCGCAGCAGGCGACGGTGCGCGCGCCGCAGCGGTCGCTCGAGAGTGACGCGCGCTCGGGCCACTCGAGCCTCGACTCCAACTCGAACCGTAAGAGACAGAGCTCGATCCGGAGCTGGGGCGATTTCATTTTCGGCGGGACGCTAGGGAGTCGGAAGACGAGTCGCGCCAGCAGTGTCATGAGCGGAGCCGAGGAGGAGACGCAGCGGCCTCGAAACGCGAGCAACCCATCGGCGGGGCGCCGCAAAGCTCTCGATGATCAATTGTTCCAACCCCCGGACGACCAACAACAAAGTGGCTTGGGAGCCGGCGAGGTGGTTGGACGGCGCCTCGCGGCCGCCAACGGCGATGACGCCAGTGTCCATTCGCGCAAATCCTCAAAGTCGCTGTCCTCATGGACGGTCAAGCTGTTTGCCGGAAACACCCAACCGAGCAAAGACGATGCGAACGCGGAAAATACCCGCGGAAGAGCTATGTCGGCCAACCGCGAAGCGAACAAGCCTGTGTCACCGGCCATTTCGGCGGTGGCGGCGCTGAAGCGGATCAACAGCAATGTCAACATCCAAGGTGCTCCAGGTCGATCCCCTGGATCGGGTGCCTTGGCCAAAGCCAGCCAGGCCGGTCGGAGACAAGGGTCGGCGAGCGTTTCACAAGGTGCAAGCTCCGAGGCTGCAAGCAAAAATGCCACCAATCTCGGCCCCGTGGAGATGGATGCGATTTTGCCGCTGGAGGATCGACCTCCGACGCTTGCTAACATTTACAACAATTACCAGTCGGGAGATCTGCTGACGGACCGGTTCGGGTTCATCTACGATCAAAGCCGGAAGAGGCGGCAGAGGGAAGCCAGCGATCTGAAAAGGGGTGGGTCGGCAGGTAACCGGCTTAGCATCGCGGAGACTCTAGACAGCCTTCGCAGTGATACCTCAGACGGCGATGATGGCTCCGACTATCGGAATCTATTGCAGGCTACCACTGGTAGCGAATCATCTCCAGCATCTGTATCCCCCAGGAACGCCGAAGCTGGTGCTATTGCGGTTGGGCGATGGCAGGACTATCTGGTGGTTCCGACGGCACCGACTGAACTGCTTTCGCACACCCCCTCCGCTGGTCCTATCATCTCTTTGACTACTGCAGGGGATACTCAGCCGCGCAGCAGCGCAGTAGCTGTCGACAAACGTGGCTCCGTCTCCGTCACCCCCAACGCCCAGCCATCTGCATCTACCTCAACGGTGATTGCCGATCGCCCAGAGTTCGCCGGGCTGTCCTCCGACGAGTCTGCCGCGCTGGCTGCCAACGAGAACGAGCCGGTCAAGTTACTGCTAGAGCAGCTGACCGAGCTGCATGATTCTCTGCAGCGAGAAAGAACGGTGAGATGGAACGAGTTCCTGCGCAAGGTGCGTGCCGAACGCCGCAAGGATGGGGAAGCCGCTGCGGCCGCGGCCGCGGCCTCGGACCGCCCTTTGCAGTCTGTCGATACGCCGGAGGCGTCCCTAGCGGACGGCGAAATGGTGGGCATATCTGGTCTGGGCAACAAAGGCAAGGTCGGCCGTGCCAAATGGCGGGAGTTCCGAGCCCTCGTGCTCGGTGGGATTCCCGTCGCTCTTCGAGCCAAGATCTGGTCTGAATGCAGCGGCGCGTCTTCGATGCGGGTGCCCGGGTACTATGATGACCTCGTCCGGGGCGTTGGTGGGAGTGACCCCGACTCTTCGGTCGTGTCGCAGATCGAGATGGATATCAACCGCACTCTGACGGACAATGTCTTCTTCCGCAAAGGCCCCGGGGTGGAGAAGCTCAAGGAAGTCCTCCTCGCATATTCTCGCCGCAACCCAGAGGTCGGATACTGTCAAGGAATGAACCTCATTGCTGCCTCCCTGCTGCTTGTCACACCCACGGCGGAGGACACCTTCTGGCTTCTTGCGTCCATGATCGAGGTGATCCTGCCGGAGCATTATTACGACCACGGCCTGCTAGCGTCCCGCGCGGATCAAGTAGTTCTGCGGCGTTACATCTCGGAAGTCCTGCCCAAGCTATCTGCGCACCTTGAAGGCCTGAATGTCGAACTGGAGGCCTTGACGTTCCAGTGGTTCCTTTCCGTCTTCACCGACTGTCTCTCCGCAGAGGCACTCTACCGGGTGTGGGATGTTGTCCTCTGCCTCAACGTGACCAGCTCATTCACCCCCACGAATGCGTCGTCATCCCGCGACACCAACGACACCAACTCGACCACCACGAACAATGCCCCATCGAGCAGCGGCAGTGGCGGTGGCAGCACGTTTCTGTTTCAAGTTGCTCTCGCGCTGCTGAAACTGAACGAACAGCAACTCCTCACGACCTGTTCCACGCCCGCAGAGCTCTACACGTACATCAACCACCAGATGACCAACCACGCCATCAGCATCGACGGCCTCATCCAAGCCAGCGACGCGCTGCGCAACGTCGTCCGTCGAGAGGAAGTGGTGGCCCGGCGAGCCGATGCCCTCCGCGAGATGCAGGAATTCCCCGCAGGTCGGCCATCTTCTGTTGCCGAAGAGGGTGGTCCTGCCGAAGCATAGCCATCCACCTCACCTCACCTTCTGTAACACACTCCATCTTAGTTCGAATTGCATTTGCATCAAGTGCCCCACGCCAGCCACGAAACAAACCAGAGCACTCTGCCCCACCCATTTCATGTCGTCCTGCACTACACGTTTTGTTTCTGTCTCAGCCTGCCTGCACCTTTTCCTTTGCACTGCTCGATACCACCATTAGATAAACGACTTTCCTTACGAATTCCGCATCGCCCCCCATAGATTGGCCCTGTCTTTTTTTTTTTTTTTTTTTCTTTTTTTTATTCTTGCGCATCGCTCGCATATCATGGTGAAAGACAACCTTGAGTTAGTGATTTGCACGAAGTTGATACGACCGATGCTTTGCTTTGCTTTGCTTTGCTTTAACTATAGACTCCCGTGCCTGAAAACTTATACCGCTCTTTTGATTTTCTGCAGCATGAAATTAGCAGATGCATGGCCCGGTGACTTGCTTTGACTTGCTTTGACTTGCTTTGACTTGCTTTGACTTGCTTTGACTTGCTTTGACTTGATTTGAATTGAATTGAAGAATACGAATACGAATACCCCCGTTCCTTTGCCTTGCTTTGAGGACTTGCTTTTTTGGATTCTCTTGATAGTTCGTCTTTTCGCTCGTTAAAATCCGTTGCGGTCTTTTTTGATGATGGTGGGATGGCTGTAGGAGCTAGGGAGGAGTAGGAGTAGGAGTAGGAGTAGTTGCCTCTCAGAGCCCTGAGGGGAAGAGGAGGGGAGGGGGCCTGTGGTGGGCGGATGGGTTTGTACAGTACAGCACAGTATAGTACAGCAGTTACACTATACATCGAATGATTCTTCCATTTCTCTAGGAATACTGTGAGTATGTATGGAGTGTGGGTAACGAGGGTGATAATTTGAGGGCGGGTTGAGAGAAATAACAAGACATAGTCTAGCTCCAGGGGATCTCAGCATGAGGTAGCTAGCGTGTTATTCTCATTCTCGGGGGCGCGCGCTGGTCCTAGTCTAATTATTCATTTCTTCTGCTGATATTCGGGGGGTTGAGGTGTGGGAAGAAGATGTTTACTTACTTGCTGGCGTAGAGAGAACTGAACATAGGGAGGTGGCACAGCATGGACTAGTTATAGTTAACTACACCCTAACCTCCTCCCGTGTCAAAAGCATAGCGATTACCGAGAGGGCCCGGGGACTTTCCTTCCGATGTATCAGGGCTTACAGGTTAGAGAGCGCAAGTCGTCATTACCGTTATTCCTGGGGAAAATAAGGAGCCACTGGGCTTGACTGCTGGCCAACTTCGGAATTCTTCATAACTGCGTCAAACCCGCAAGGCTTTCGCTGTTCGTACGTACACAGCAGGGCAAGGGGGAACGCTAGACAGGGTATCTCAAGATTTACTACGAATTCAGTTCAGAAGAGAAGATATAGTCAGATGCCTCCTCGTTCTCCGGTCCGTCTCCGCGCAGTCCGGCTGCGGGGGAGTGTTCAGGATGGAACGAGAGCTAGACGGTCTGGCGGGCGGCGGGTCGCGGTCGCCCAGGGCAGGAGTTATTGTCGGCTGTGGTTGCGGTGGTGGTGGGATCTGAGGTACCGTCCACGGCGGGATGAATATGCGATCATGAGTTGGTTTGTTGGTTGGGGGATGCGGTTCGCGGGCGTGTAGGTGTCGGGTTCCGCGCGTTGGCGCCGGTGGTGGGATTTCCGGTTCTGAGTGTAGATCATCTTCAGAATGTCGATCGAGTTCGGGAGATCTTGATGGACTTCCACGAGAAGACTCTTGGTCACGAGATGCTTCATCTCCAAGAGAAGTCCCATGCATACACTGCCGTTCAGAGCCGGATCTCCCGTATCCAGGGTAGATAACACCATCAACACCATCAGGGTTCTTACCCCGAGCTAGGGCAACGTCAGCTACCAACCACAAACCACTCGACCGGCGACCGGCCAACTCACCAGCAACAACGAACCAAACCGGTCCCGTATCCGAATGCATCAACGCAAACAAGGCCCGCAACCACACCTCCTCCCCCTCCACCACATCGCCGATCTTCTCCCTCAACCCCCGAACCGCCACATTCATGCTCTCCGCCTCCGGCCACAGCGGCTGAAGCACATCCTTGTCCCGACGATAGTAGACCCTCTTGTCTCTGATCTCATCCACGAACGCACCGTACATGCCCTGCGGCAACCGGCAAACCACCTTGCCCCCTTCCCCATCGTCCGTATAATAATACCGCCAATTGGACTGGTGACGGGTTTCCGGCTTCCCGGCGCGCCGCACGTTGATCTCCACAAAATGTTTGCTGATCACGTTCGCGGGCGGCTTGGTGAAGGTGCCGAGCTCCCCCGCGGCGGCGTTGGCAGGCAGGACCAGGCGGCGCTTGCGGCAGCGCGTCTGAAGGTCACCTTTGAGTTTCATCATGTACCGGAAGAGGTAGAGCATGCAGTTGACTTTGTTGGCGTCGTAGGCCGAGTGGATGAAGAGCGGGAGCTGTGGGAGGCGGTCAATGAGTTGGTCTTCGAGTTGCATGCGGACGCGGAGGTGCCTGATCGGTTTTGTGAGTTGCTTTGCGTCCACGAGGATCTGGTGGAGTACATCGTCCACCACCAGCCAGTCCAAGTAGTTGCCCCCGGGGAGGGCTTTGTGGAGTTCGGACACTGTGAGGTTCCCCATTCTGGGGGTGGGATGCTCTGCTGCAACTGATTGTGATTGGTTTGGTTTGGGTGGTGATCGAGCTGTCACAAGTAAGCGTGGAAGAGTGACACAATCAGTCTGCTGTGTAAATTATACTCAGGAGAATATAAGAAAAGACCCGAGCGTAGATACAAGTGTACATGTTGAAGAAGACTAACTGAAAAACATGGAATGGAATTTTGTAGATAGTGGATACGCAGACAGTGACGGGAACGCGTGCCCGCAGTGGAGATCGACAAAAGGCTAAAAAACCTAGTGCGACGGAATTTCCCCGGACTTGTGGCTTACTAATATACCAGAAGTTAGTTAGTCAGTTATCAAATGCTATTTGGTACCCAAAATAATCGAAAGGACAGGAAATCCTCAGAATGGATGAGGAAAAATATGTTAAAGAATGTGCATTCTAGGCAGGTCCCGTAGAACCAGAAAACGAGATCCACAAGACAACAATCCAAAAGGGAAATATGTGTAGCTCTGCTGGTTGGCAGGCGAATATCCGAAGCGTCCAAAGCCATTACACTAGCCCCGGATGTAGGGAAACTCGCAAGAAATTCTCGGTGTCAAGGTAACTCAACACATCCGCATCGTCATCGTTCATCATCTCGGCATATCCTGGCATGTAAATACACCATAACAAATCATCAGTCTTCAGTAGGTCGGGCCCGGTTTCATACATCCTGGGGCAGTCAGGGGAAAGGGTATCATCGTTGCAATGGTCAAGAATATCAACAAGAAATTTTAGGGAGAAGGCGCGGGAAGGGCTGGTGCTGATATATTCTTTGATGAGAAAACAATAGGCATGACGTCTCCCACGATTGAGGAACACCACACAGGTGATGCGCCGGACTCAGATTCTTCAGCGAGGCAGCATGTCGGGCATCCAAAAGCGGCCATTATCCAAGACACTGTTGAGATCGATCTGGTCCATGTTGGGTCGGAGCCCAAGGTCCATCACGTCGCGCGCAACCGCCTTGATCTGCCGCATGATGCTCTGGGAGATGGCCCACGTGCGGGCCAGCGTCTTGAACACGCCGATTGTCAGTGTAAGCCGGTCCCGACTGGGGTCGGGCATCTGGCCGGCTTTCACCGAGCAGGCGGCAAGCTGCACCATGGAGCTCAATACCAACGTGCAGATGAAGAACGGGGTGTGCTTGACGACGGGCATCCGGATCGACGCCAACGTCGAGATTTCGCTGGCGGCCTTGACGGCCTTCATGGCATGGGCATGGTGCGAGAAGGCCGGGATGCTCAGCGGCCCATGATGACCGCAGATCACCTCCGCGGCCACAGCGGGAGACGACAGCAGATCCGAGCGCGGGAAGTGCAGGTAGATCGACGACCCGTTGACGACCATAGTCGCCTGGAACATCATCTCATCCACTGAACCATCAGGACGCAGAAGCTCAGCCTTCGACTCGGGCAAATGATGGAACCAGCTAGTAATCCGAGCGTCGGTAGCTTCGACCTGATCCTGCTGGCCTTCGACCATATCCTGAATGGCCACCACCCGCCCTAAGATGCGAGCCGCTTCGATGCGGTAGGTATAGGAGGAGAAATCCCGTTCTTCATCAGCGAACGCCCGCTCATCGAATTGTGCGATCGTCAATGGGGGCGGGGGAGCCAGTCCGTCCTGATAAATCCTCTCCTCGCACGGCAGTGGCACTTCCAAAGGCACGGTGTTGCAACGGTATTGCGGCTGAACGCCGAGGGCAGTCAGCATGGCCTCAATGATGAACAATTCCCACCAGGTACGTCTCAGACTCTCCTCCCGCACCGGATCCCCCTCTCCCATGGTCTGGGCGAAGTGTCGGGTGTGTAGCCCGAGCTCAAAAGCCAGGTCCACAGCCATTGCGATGCACACTCCGGCATCAGCTCGCTCATTCCGCGAATGAAGAACAATGGCCAGCAGCAACAGGGCCTGAACCTTTTCCACCGAAGGATCTTGTTCCATGACAGACGACATGACGGTCGGCCTGTACGTGTCACTGGACGCAGCGGGAGTGAAGTGAGTGCCAATGAATTTGATCACATGCTCCAGGAAAGGTGGGACATGAGACCGATACAGAATCCGGAATGGGAGCAGGATGGGGTGGGAGGGGTGAAAGTAGGTGTAGTAAATGTCAATGAGGTAATTGTCGCCTGGGTTGGAAGAATACGAGTCCGGGGTGAGGGGGCTGTGAGCCGCGCGAAGAGGCTGCGACGAGACCGAGCCATCGGTCGTCAGTTCGGGGCTGGTGGTCGGAAGGGAAGGCGGCAACGTGCTGGTGCTGGGGAGCGGCGTCGTCACTGGCATGAGAGGCATGTTCCCGGGAAGAACCCATTCGGAGGGGACATTGTAGAATGGCTGGGCCTCAAACGAAGCCGATAGGTCGGTAGGGAGTTGATCGGGGGAGGACGGGTTGGCTCGGCGTTTCTTTGACGGGCCTTTGTAGCCGCGACGCGACGGGGTGTATTGGCACTCGGCGCCCGTGGCTGCACAGCGGCCACAGACGGGTGTGTTGCCATCACATTTGAGATGCTTGTGTCGGCACAGCAGGCAGGCGAGGAGTGAAGGCCCGGCGTTCTTGGGTGGGTTGGGAGGTTTGGCCGTCACAAATGGGTTGATTCCCTGGTCCATGGTGGCAGACTGTCATAGATCGATTAACACGGGGGACATCAATATTTTGCAATCCAGCTGCCCCCGCTAAGCTACCCAACAATCAATAAACACATCAGAGTGCATGAAAAATGGGTAGGGGCTGTCTTGAGAAGCGCAAAGCCAGAGCGTTGAGGCAAAGCCGAGATCTGGATGGAGCGGGGAGAGCCGCTGTCTGGAATTCTGGGGGGGGGGAAAGAGATTATGAGGGACAGACACGGGAGGGGGAAGAGGGGACTCGGGACAGAGGGGAAAGAGGGCAACCGAAGAAAAGAGATCGTTCGCATACATACAGCAGATTTGAAGACTGAGGATAGCTGCAGAAGTAGTATCCAGACAGACTGACAGAATTTCACTCTTACCTGTAGTCCATCCAACAAGAAGAAAGACAGGGGAAGAAGTGAGTGAGAGCTGAGATGATACGATTGTAAATGCTAAGTTAAATAATAATTAATAACGGCCGGGCCGTTGCGGCCGCTGCCTGTATTCTTAGGCATAAGCTAGACTAAGTCCAGTCGGTGGTCACGGGTTAGGTAACTTGTAACTTAACAGTCGCAGCTTCCAATCACCGGTCGCCCTGCCCTGATTAGGAAGTGGGATCGGTCAAAGCTGTTGCTGCCTGGGCGATGAGGCATCAAGATAGGCAGTGCTGACTGATAAAGAAAGGCGGGAGGGAGTCCACTGGTTACGAATTACGACGACTTTCCCCGACAGAGCGCAAAGTGTCCTCCTCCGAACCGTCAAGTCAACAGTCTGTTGCTCCCCCCATTGAACCAACAAATCTATCTTCGGAGATTAGGTATGTTCCTTGCATTGATTTTCAACCCAGCAGCCGACATGTCGCCTCAATTCAACCGTCCTTCCTACACACTGCCCTGCATCCCATGATTAAGGCTAACGTGGCTTCCCCCGTTCTCCGGATAGTGAACTTCCCATCTCCGCTATCTACTTCCCTCCTACAGCGCCGGTACCTCTTCCTGCTGTGCATCACCACAAAACACCCACACAACAACCTCAATTGAACCTCACACCGTGATATTCAAAATTCTCACCCCACCAGTCCATCCCCCAAAGAAATACAACCATCACAATGATCACCGACGACGAGCTCCACCGCCTGGCCGTCTTCCTCGGCAGCTGCGCCATGATGATGATTGTCCTCTACCACTTCCTCGAAGTCAACGCCAAGGACGACGGCGCCGAACTCGACGCTCCCGCTGATCAAAAAGTGCCCGGGGTCTCGCAGGAGACGGCTGCGGCTGCTGCGGCCGTGGGATCGTCGTCGTAGGGTGTGAATTGGGAAGGAAAGTCTGGCTAGGGAGGATGGATACCCACAACCTGAACGTTTTGACTGCTATTTTCTTTTTTCTTTCTGTCGCGTTTATCTCTGTGTTCTGTGTCTCGAGTCTAGTTTAAGCGAATGACTACGGGGTGGAAAAGACCAAAAGGCAATGGGCTTGTTTGTTTAGAATACCCGGGCGGTGGTCTTTTGGGCTCCCATCCAATGCATCGTTTACTTTCTATGAAATACTTCACATGTATCTTCGTATGTGTGCATTGTATGGATGTATATCACCTTGCAGATGTTCCCAGCTTTCCCACGATATCAATGTACAAGGTTGTGGTTTCCTGGGGTAAGCGACGGGTTGGGGACGAACCAAAGCTGGGTAGGAGTCACAGGACACACTCCCAAAAAGCGACCGGAACACCTACGCCTCGACACCGATGCTCTCGAATGAATAACTCTAGAAAAGTTGAGAAAGGGACCAACCACACCGCCCAATGCAGAATGCCGGTTGCCGTAATATGAAGATACCACAGGCTTAGACAACCACTTCATAAACATCCTCCTCAGTGCTCTGTCGCTCATTCCGCACAAAGTTGGTCAATTCGCAGCCCCCAGGGTCCAAGCCCACGCCGATCTGTTCTTTCAGTCGCTGCACGGCCTTGAGGATTTCCTGCGCTTTTTGCTGCTGGGTAGTTTTGCCATGAACTCTATGGTAGGCTCGGATCGACGAACCACTCGCCGGGAAGATAAGCATGTCATCCATGCCAGGTCGACCGTTCTGAGGAATCGTAGACAGTCCTGTTTCGCTAGTGGTTTCACCTATTGGATAGTGCGAGCAAGAGTCAAATAATTAACAATTGCCCTTCAAAATGCTACAAGTCACGCGTAAAGTGGAAATGCGATCATCCAGATGCTTTCTCACCAGGTCTTGGCACAGATGGTCCATCGCCCAGCCTCCACGCGATAGAATCCAGGTGGTCCTTCTTCACGTGCTTGAAGAGCAGCGCCGCAGGCATGGGCTCCGGGTGTGTGCATCTCTTCCAACCGCAGGTCAGCTGCTGAGAGACATGAACCTTGAAAATGTGTTTCTTGAGCCCCTCCAGGTTATGGAGCTCAGCACGACAGTCCGTCCACTGACAGCCGAAAACCTGGTACTGCACCGGTTGTGCGCTCGTCGCCGTAACCGGCTGCTTGGGCTTATTGCCGCTCCCAGGCGGACGACCAGGTCCCCGCTTGCCCACCATCGCGCTCGCCGGTGTCCTGGGTGTGGATTGTGACTGCGGCTGCGGCTGCGGCGTTGGTGGTAGTGGTGTGTACGGGGACTGCAAGGGAGGAACACCGTTTCTGGGCGGAAGCTGGACCTGCGGACTAGGAGACTGGAAGGAGATTTGGGAGCTAGGAGGAGGTTGCGATGGCTGCACTTGCGGTTTTGGATGCGGAGGCAGTGCCTGCTGAGGTTGCGCAGATGCTGGCGGGACTGGGGCTGATGGGAAGTTCAGATGAGGCGGAGCAGGAATCGGGTGCGGCGGTCGCGGCGCGGGACGCGGCGCGGAAAGTTGGTTGGGCGTGGAAAGTCGGTTGGACGGCGGAAGGGGAGCGCCCATCCGTCCCTGGTCACGTGTCTCCTGCGAATCTACTAGATCCCATCGAAATGTCGCCAGGTCTGACCCGTTGTCCACATGTGTGAACACATCCCGTAGACGGAAGAGGTGATGGTTCAGAGCGTCTTCAGTTGGATGACGACCGGATGCAATTAGAACATCTCTAGCAATGGTCTTAGGGTCATAAGCCAGCTTCCGAGCAGCATCCGCTTCATTTATAGGCTTCACAATGTCGGCGCGGTGTTTCAAATGATACTTCACTTTGAGCCCCGGGGTAGTTGCGGGAGAGTAACTGTAGACAGACAGCCCACCTGCCGGGATTGGAGGATGGGCGGCACCCGTGGACGCAAACGACGCCGGTGGCTTTGATGTCTTTGGAGGTCCGACGCGACGTTTCTTAGCAGGATTTCCAGACTCCTGACTCGTGAACGCATCGAACTTCTGCTTTTGAGGGATCACTTGCGAAGGCGCTGGGCCTGGTGCTGTACCTGGTGCTGGGCCGGGTGCTGGGCCGGGCGCCGGGGCAGGAGCCGGGGCAGGAGCCTGGGCAGAAGCCTGGACAGGAGCCGGGGCAGAAGCTGGTTGACCTCCGGGTTGTGGCATCTGAGGCATACCGTGCGATGGTGTCTCATGAGACCCAGCGGATAAACTTTGGTAAGGTCCGCCCGTATGATGACTTGTTGCTGGATTCCGTACCAGACTCTGCGGTGATACCCCGTAAGGCGCGGCGGAAGAGTTCTGATTGTGCCCGCCTGCATTCTGATCTACTGGGCCGTTTTGTGGCCTGCCCTGTGAAGGAGCCGTGTGAGACCCAGCAGTAGGAGCTTGGTTGGGTCCGCCGGTAGCCTGAGTTACTGGCGGATTTTGCGGAGGCGCGGAGTAAGCCGAAGGTGACGGCATCGGCTGAGGCGTTGGATGGTAAACAGACTTCTGCGCCTCAGGAGGGACTGTCTTCGAGGTCGGCGGAGGCGCGCGCCCGGGCGCAGAGGCCGAGGCCGTTCTGTTACCATCAGGCATCGTTGTCCAGGCTCTTGGAGGGCCAGCCTGAGGTGCGCGAGGGGCCGCGCTGTTGGGCAGGTGGGGTTGTGTGGGGTTAAGCAATTGAGGAGACCCTGTGTTTCGAGGCCGAGGCGGAGCTGTCTTCGTAGGCGGCGGAGCAGCTGCTGCAGGTGCTGTAGGTGCTGCTGTCGTGGTAGGTGGAGAGGATTGGGTTGGTTGTTGAGGCCGTGGAGACGGTGCCCGCTGCGAGTGATAGAGAGCTTGCTGCGCTAGGTTCTGATAAGACTCGGGTCCCCTGGCAGGAGCATAATGAACCTGCGAGCCTTGCGTCTGGGACACGGGGGGTGGCGCGCCGGACGATGGAGGCGCATAACGAGGTGGAGCATGCGGTGGGCGAGATTGTGTTGGAAAAGGAGCGGGTGCTGAGGAAGGAGTAACACCGGTAGGCCTCACACTGGTTCTCTCCGCTGATGGACGACCTTGAGGGTAAGGTGGTTGAAATCGAGCGTGACTCGTTCCTGGCGACGGGTGGGACATTTGAGACGGCGGGGGCAAGGCAAAGTACGGATTTGCCTGAAAGTATGCCATATTATTGTCTTCAAACCTCTGCACCTCGGGGTCGTAGCCATAGCGCAGGTAGCTTTCCAGCCACTGAATGTCATCGTTGTTTGACATTTTTCCTTGCCGTTTTTGGTGCCAGGCCGCGTTATCGGGGTTTCAGGCGCGAATAGATTCCCGTCTGGATCATGACATGAGATCGAATAGCATAGATGTGTGCAGGAAAGAAAGAATAAGTGAATGTTAGTAGCACATCGGTATTTCACAGAAAGATTCTGTAACACTCTATAAAAACAAGAATCGAAGCTTGACGCGACTACGGATAGCGCATCGCGAAATGCAATAGAACAATGGCCGGAGGGATCATCGACCCGGACCGCTCGTCAGATAGGCAGGCGGTGAGCTTTGATTGGTACTTTCTGGGACTAGCTGTAAGCTGCCGAATGAGGGGGCTTCTAGTAAGGCTAAGCGCAGCTCGGGTCATGTGACGCACACTGCCCATTGAAAAGGTCCGCGGGAGTCGCCCATCGACTTCTGTCTAACTCACAACATGCGAATTCTTTCGAGTTGTCAACACGCCAGGGAATCTGCACCACGATCATGTTCCCGAGCTCGCGGAGATCTGCTGAAGCGTCTTAAAAATGATTGGGACAATCTGCAGACAAGCACTATACCATTGGCCGCATGCATCCGAGATGCAATCATCCGGACTTGACGACCTTTGACTTGCACGTCCTATCACAACAATCTAAGCAGGGCTTAGACTTGCGAGGGCGATGCCACAACTCCGGATGCTGGTGCATGAAGGTCAATGGTCTAGGGGTTTTCAATCTCCGTGCTCAACCCTCGATGAAGCGCAAGCATACCGGCAAAGGCTGAAACATCCCGCTTAAGGAACTGGACTGTCACGATCACAATTGGCCAGGCACGAGATCTTTACGGAAGATACAGTACCTCGAGAAATGCGCTACGACTACCCCGACAAACGTAGCTGATCGCTCCCCTGATCATCCCCCCCCTATTTCCCACAGGAATTGCGCCAGGTTTATCTCCCCATCAACCCTTCACAATGCTTGATGGGGTATACGACTGGCGAAGAAGGAATAGCAAATAACCTATACCTGGATCTAATCCAGGGGGTTCGTTTGCCTCGCTTGCAGACCCGCACTGATGTTACCACGGTGGCAAGGACGCTGTGGGTTTGAGAGTGAGACACATACTGTAAACTTTGGCAATTAGATTGCTTAGGTAGCTGATCAATTGAACACCATATCACGATACTTGATTCTTTTCCCTCTCATTCTGAATCTCCTGGTTGTGCACCTTCTATGGGCGCTTTGTGAACTACGCAAGGTGTGCATTGGATGGACGATGCAGTTAGATTTGTATTGTATGCTCATGAGCTCTGCAGTCTATCTCTTGAGCTGGTTCGAGACATATCCAAGCCTGGTGCCTGGAAGTGTATTCTATTTGCCATATACGGCAATATGTTTTTATATAATGGGTCTCGAGCTATATCTGCCGGTGTCTGTTCCATCGCCGACTCCTTATACTCCACAGGCTTGGTCTAAAACCGGGGGATTAATAGTGATATAGAAGTAAACCAGACTACATTATCATGATATTATACAGAATTAAAACTTGAGCTTCCATCCATCTCAAAGGCCAGCCCAGCCCACCAACCTCAACTAGATACCATCACCCGTTGACAATCATGAGCCCATCAATCAACAACCAGCGCAAAAGAACCGCAACTCAAAACAAACGCAAATCAACAACACGCAACAAGCACAAGGCTCAATCTCAACCTTAACAAAAAGGAATTCAATCTCACACCCCCACCCACCCAATCACCCCATTTTCTTTCCACTCACTGCCATCCAACCAACCAGTCGAAACATTCAACCCACGCACTTCCCCCAAGCAGGCAACCCACACCCCATCCCGACAAACAAATACACCAGGAACACGATCACCACAATCAACAGCACGACCAGCTTGACATTCTTCCACCACATGCGGCGGCGCAGCCCGCGGCTGCGCATCCGGAAATCATGCGCGCTGCCGCCGAGCCGATCCGTCTTGTCGACGAGCAGATCGATGCGCTCGCCGCGCTCCAGCACGCGCTCAATGTTCTCCGTCATGATGTCGCGCACGCTGTCGATCTCGCGCCGCGCCGAGGCGAGCGAGTCCGACGGCGGCGCCGTGTTGTACGTCTGCAGCAGCGCGCGGAGGTCCGGGTTGAACGCGGCGCAGCCGTAGGCCGGCAGCGTGGCGAAGTCGGTGCTGGACGGCGGGTAGGCCGCCAGGAACTTGCGCTTGATCTCGAGGAGAAATGCGAAGGGGATGCGGCGGCCTTGCTCGGCGGTCGCGACGACGATGTAGCTGAGCGGGGCGTAGGAGTTGGGCTCCGTGGATGAGGAGGAGTCATTGTTATTGTTGTTGGTGCTGCTGCTGGGGGAGTCGGCGATGTAGTGCACGAATAGGCGCTCGTGGGTGTACGTGAGCTTCTGGGGCTGGTCGTGGGAGATCTTGGGGAGGATGATGGAGGCGAGGGAGGAGGCGGCTGATGAGGAGGTGCCGGGGGAGGAGTGTTCGGCTAGGATAGTGGTGCGGTGGGCGATGCAGGAGCTGGATTTCCAAGGAAGGTGAATTGGTTAGTTGTGGGCTTAGCAGTAGAATTGCATTGGGAAGGAGAACTGAAGCTGGCTGGCTAGCAGCTGGGTTGTTTTTTTTTTTCTGTGTTGAGGTTTGTGGGTTGGTAAAGACGTACTAGAGCAGGAAGCTCGAGGGCTTCGAGGATGAGGCGGCGGCCATGATGCTGAGATGGTTAAGTTCCTGCCAATTCTATGTCGATGCTGCAAAAAGGTTGTCACCAGCTGGCAGGGCAGGCGAAGAGGTTGCAGTTGTTGTCTCTGTCTGGTGCCTGGAGGCATCGATTGCGAGATAAGATCATCGGTCCGTGACGTCGCCGCCCCCAAACCCCGGATTCCATCACGTGCTACGCGGCTGCCTTCCCAGGCATTGATATTGACTCTCTACACGAAACATTCGCTGAAAAGACAATCTTGCTCTAGATTCTAGCTAGATCTCTCTCTGTAATATCTCACATAAATCTTCTTTCGTCTCAGTGTATAAGCCTAGAGTGGCCGGATCGCATCTTCAAGTGACAAGTCTTCAAAATCTGCAATAGATTGTTCAATACCGCTTCTTTCGCTTGCCATGCTGAACGACATGACATCCGTACCAAATCCGCCTGTCGCCCCGTGCGACGCAGCTTGCACCGTACTCTCATACATGGTGGAAGAATAGTCTGAGAGCGGCTTCGAAGCAACCGAGCTTCCCATATGTATCCCCGGTCCCGGCGTCGCGAACCCTGCAAGCTCGGCATTTGGAATGTCAAGGTCGGCGAAGACACCTCCAGAACCATCGTCGTTACCTCCCGCCCACAAAGGAAGATACTTCACTTCATTCGCAGTCAGGCAGCTGACACAGTCGGTAATTAGCTGATCCATCTCAGATCGATAGGACCCGCGCATCCTGTCTGATATTGAGTGCAGATAGGAAGAAAGTTGGCTGAAAAAATCCTGAGGGTTAAAGTCAATGTACCCTTCCGGATAGAGACCTCCGAGATGGCAGATTGGACCGGAGGGTGCTTCGCTCGAGAGATGACCCAGGGTGTTGTTCCATGCTGACTCCAGCTCTCCAGTGTCGCCCACAATAATGAGATCCGCGCCATAAACGGGACGACCGGAGCCGGTGTGGGCGTTGTAACGGTTGACTTCTCCAACCAAGTCACCCGTGTCAAAAAGTCCGATCTTGGTATTTTCCTGCGCCCGAAATGGCTGTAGATGACGGCCCAGATCGGCGACCGATTGACTTGCGATGGAGTTGGCTGAGCGCAGATACACGAAGGCTGACGGTAGGAGATTGCTCCAATTTTTTGACCCGAGGTTCTTCCAGAAAGTTCGGCTCATAATGCGCTCGGTATAATGCATCTTGGTATAAGCTTTCAGAAATCGCTCTCCCGGGTAATCATCATCGGGCTCATGAAGCACTGAGATCTCCTTCCAAGTTACCAGGTCGGTATTTAATGCATCAATAATATGGTGTCGCACATAGTTCTTGAGACATCTGATGAGCTTAGATGCAAGAGGACAAGGAGGGCCGCCTGCTTCGTGTAAGAGCACTTTGTGGACCGCAGGCAATCTCTCCAGCCATTGCATCTTGCTGCCAACGAGCTCAAGAAAAGTGTCAATGACATGGTCCTTGAAGCTTTGACTGGCATACTCCACTCGCTGCCGGTCCTCATCATCCAGAACCTCCCGAACCCGGCCGTACAGAGTCTCGTGCGAATCCCAAGGGCGGGTAAGTGTTGCGTTCGGCTCCGCCATCAATCGCAAAGATGCCTCTCCGACCAAGATCGAAAATGAGTCCTGGCACAAGTATTCGCATTGGATAGAGCAAGCAATTCCGTATGCAATCTCTGGGTGCAGTTCAATGAGTAGAGAATTCCTACCCTCGTAAATCCAGGTCAAGATCGGGACCTTGACCCGTGGATGATGAGCGATGCCATACAGCTTAGCCAAGGCAAGGAACGTCCAGAGCTTGCACGGAGTGTTAAGCTGAGGCTTGAGTCCTTCTAAGGCTTGGAGGACATGAGCGATCCCTCGGCGGTTGCGAGCCTCTGAATACTCAACAGGGATGCCGGGCTCGTCACTGCTACTGGAGTGTTCAAGTCCATCGTCTATGCCACTAACAAGGTGAGATGGGAGGGTCCATCGATTTTGTGCAAGAGCCCATTTTCGTAACCCCAGCGGACACGAAAGCTCTGTAGTAAACCTCACCCCTTCATCATCTGTGGTGGGCGGCGTGAGGTCAATGACAAACTTCACACCGTCAGGCAACGTCCCATCTAGCTTGCGACGCTTCAGAACTCGAGACTGAGCTCTAGGCTCAAATAGTTTGCGAAAGTAGGCAGAACCCGTGGACAGCAGTCTTTGACTATGGACTCTGTGGGGAATTGTAACTGCGCGTTGTGGTTGCAAGGAATACCTTGACCGATCGTGTGGTTCTGTGTCGTCGATGTAAACGAGGGTGTCGGCACTGTCCATGAGAATCAAGTCAGGCCCATGGCTGCGACTCATCGTGATATCTGGCTATGAAGTGGTGTCTTGTGGCGTGAGAAGGCTGAGTTGGTTGATGGGCTGTCAATCCAGGAAATGTTGAAACCAAGTAGAGACAAGTAAAGGCTTCTCAGAACCGAGGCTGATTGATGAGAATCAAAGAGTGGAGTAGAAAGCTGACGAAGAAGGATGAAAGAGAGAGAGGTGAACTGAGGAAGGGAGAAGAGAGAGAGAAGAGAATTGAGAAGACAAAGATGAATGTATACCGCAGATGTGTTGTGTTATGAAAGGCGGGAAGAGAGAAAGCCTGCCCGTCACAGCCTCAGCCCAGCCTTACTTGCTGCCTACAGGTGAATGGCTAGCCCTGTGGCGTAGAGCTCACCGATGACGGTACCGTACAAGTGAATAAGGCGCGAGTGACTACATCATGAAGGTAACTATCTCTTTTACTGTTATAGTCTCCGCTAACTGTAACTGTAAACAACTGAATCAGTCTCGACTGCTTGCTGCCACAGCCCTTGCATTACAAAGTAGCACAGCAAACAAAATAGACAAACGGAAGATTGTCTGACTCACCTACCATGACCTCTTCATTTGTTGCTATGGAGAGTCTTTTGTAAAGTCAAGGTGCTAGTTACAAAGTGAATTTGTCAGGATACAATCATGAATATCCTCCAGGTCAGGTCATCCACTTTATGCTGTGGAAAGCAAAGAAGGCACTCAAGGGAAGAGAAGAAGTCGTTGGAGAGAAGTCGTTGGAGGGCCTATGTAAAAAGGTGATTAATGATCTTATCATTAGTACCTATTACCTACATACATATCTGCGGAATCATGTCCGGACTAATCAGGCCGCAAGATCAAAAACCCCATAGTTATCCTACATTGGCAGTCTCAATCTCAGACCCGGCAAGAAAAGCTCGTCCTAGACTTAGTTGCAAGGCTGAGCTATCAAGGAAGCGGTTTAGAAGCTCTTTGAATATAAGACGATACGAATACTGGTAGCAATATGTGCAATCGCCTTTCAGGAGTTGAAAAGGGTATCAACAGAAAGCTATGTAGCACAGCAGAAAATTGATGAGACAGCCAACCAAATACTAATACAAAACATTGAACATGTCATGATCATCGATGCATCAACATAATCAAACCGCTACTCATCCTGTGAAACGGTCTTCTCCTTGCGCAACTGAGTGGCTGACTCGTCTGAGTATTGGCCTTCGCTGCTAGCCTTGCTTTTGCGAGACCCCGGACCGTTCTTCTTGTTCTCCTTCTTGTCACCCGCCCGTCTCTTCTTCTTCTCGCGCTGAGTAATGGCTTGCTCATCCGGTCGACTTTGACTGCGACTCGCACCCCCGCGCCGGAGGTCCTTGACTTCCTTGATCACCTCGCGGAAACCTTCTTCAATGTTGTTCATCCGAGCCAAGACAAGTTTACTGAGCATATCCTGGTTGCTGTTTGGACTGTCCGGGCGTCTGATGTTGCCCGTTGCGTAGGCCATTTGAGTGGTCATACTTGATGGAGCCCCTCCAAGGAAGCCGTTCGTGATTGCTTTGTTATCACCCAGGTCAGAACCCAGACCGTCGAGTATCGAGGACCGATGACGTCCCCTGAAATGAGAGTCAGGTGCTGAGAAGCCATTCATATCAGGGACAGACATGGGGTCGGATCTATGCAATGTCGTGGTTCGAGACCTCCCTCCGTCCGTACTGTGTCGTCGTAGAGCCCAAGGTCCTCTGGATGGCGGCCCGATTATACTGCTTGCACGGTCTGGAGTGTGAGCCCTCGGTCTGAAAGGGTTTAAGGAAGCATCCGTTTCCTCATGTTCACTTCTTCGAGGGATCGGATTATAGAGCATAGTGGCACCCGAGTAATTCCGTTTATGATATTTGATACGTCGAGTGGGACTATTCTTGCGAGACTTGAGTCGAGCCGTTGAGGGTCGGGAGCTGAAAAACTTTGGTTGCGTGGTGTGAGAGCTTTCATTTGCGTTCATGAGGGTGTTCTCCTCGGAGTTCTTCGACGGAGATCGAGTTTCTCTCTGCTCCCCAGTCCATTCGCCATTGTCGTCACTAGTTAGCTCATCATCACCCTCCATTCCTGTTTGCCGAGAAAGCTGTCTGGTTCTCGCAGGGAGTAGGAAGCCTCTCCCAGGACGAGGCGTAGCTGGTGATGATGCCACAGGGTGTGCAGAATCCTCAGGATTAGAGGCAGCTGACCGGTTTGACTCTGTAAAATCACGCAGACTTCGTGTCATCCGCCGTTGATATCCTGTTTTATTCCTCGGCAATCTTTCCAAACGGCTCACTTCATCCGAGTCTTGCTCATCAGGAGGATGAATGGGTCCCGAACCCATGGTCTGCATCCAATGATTGACAGCCAGGTCGTTTTCTCGAGGATAAAGCTTCCTTAGTCCTCTGCTTGGTTCATCCTGATAAGGTTGTCGGAAGACAGCTTCCAGCGCCCGATCTTTCTGGTAAGTCGCCACTGAGGGCTCTCGTACCAGCCGATTTCCTTGAGAGGTAAAAGCTCTGAATCGGTTACGACGAGGCCGAAAGCGGTCTGCACTATCGGTACGAGCAGAAGGATCAATGAGGTCGATAGAGTCAATGACTTGAAAACTGAGTATTGTCTTCTCATAGAAGCAAATGGAAAACAAGATCGGCAGGTGGGTGACTTTGATGATTGTGCGATTGAGCCGAACGAACTGTCTGAAAGACATGAAATAGCGGAATGGAGCAATTAACCATGCCAGTATGTTCGTCGGCGCAACATAGGAGAAGAGGGCATCCGACTTCACCATGGAAATGGTATTGACAGCGAAGAGAAATTGGTGCTCTTGGTTGGCATTTTGCACAATGCCCATGAAAGAATTGGTGAGAACTGTGATCAAGATCGTCACAACAACAAAATGACAAATGAAGAGGAAGATAGTCAATATGAGTTTCCCCAGTGCGTTGTAGTCTTCCCAGAGGGTCCACGCAGTCGGGGTGAACCCCATCAGCATTTGAAATAGAGCATAAGCTACGGCGCCCGGCGAGTGGTCCTCGCCATTGCCAAACGAAAGTGTGAATGCAACGAAAAATCCACTGCAAGCGATGATAATCAACAGAAACACTGCGATCAAGTCCGACGCCATGATTCGGAAAGCAATGAGCAGTTGAGAAAAGTAGCGGTAATGATCGAGGATTGAAAAGAGGCGAGGGAACAACAAAACAGCGTTCGCAGCCAGGATATCGTATGCCTGATCGGCAATGTATTTGTTGCGCGTGTAGGGCATGACAGCACCGTAAAGCCGCATGCAGTAATAGCAGAAGAGAAGGAACAAGATTCCGAGGTCAAACAGATTCCAAAAGCTCATGAGATATAGACTGAAGCCCTGTTCATTGAAGCCGACAATCTCGTCGAGCATGAAGCCAGCGCTCCATAACCAGAAAACAATCTCCAGAGAGGTGATTTCAAGGCGACGTTGTTGCAGAACAGCCAGAAACAGAACCAGCAAAATTGCGAACGACAGTGTGGATAAAAATTGACGATAACGAGGCACCCGCAGCCTGGACAGCTTGAACAGGGACGCATCCCTTGGATCATAGATAGTCACTGAACGGCGCAGGCTGGACATTCCAGACTGTGTCTGCTGATGGGCTGGAACCAGGTTGAGTGTCGAGCCGTAAGTTGGCCCTCCGTTATGTTGAGGTCTGGCTAGCGAGCGATGAAGGTTGTCAGCTGCTGAATGAAACACTATTGTGCCTGCCCAAATGGCCTCTAGCTGCTGTACGACAAGTGGATGCGATAAAAATCGTTTGGCCTGAGCCCGAATGGCTATTTCGAGGCAGGAGATGCGAGCGATGCCAGGTCGCTTATTACCCTGCGCGGAATTCCAGCCAGGTGGGCGTTCAGTGGCCGCCTGCCCATTAAGTGGGTAGAATTCATAGGACAGAGCATCAATCAGTTCTCGCGTTGTATACTCCCTCAGCAACTTGATAGCGAGAAGTTCGCAGACCATGGCCCTGGTCTGGCTCACACCACTGTTTCCCGGATTTGAATGAACCTCTTTTGTGAATTGCAAGCAATTGGTCATCAGTGCGTATAACGTTGCCCGAGAAAAGTGTCCCGTTCGGATTTTCTGCTGAATAGGCTTCACAAGGAATTGGGAGATCTGGGGTGATCGCAATTGATCCCATGTTAAGGTAGTTTCGCAGCGCGTAACGATCAAAGGGCGAATGGCGTGTGTGATATCATAAACTGGAAGAGTATCTAGGGTCGGTAGAGTGGTTAGCCCATGCATATGCGCAGCTCATGGTACATGCTGTTTCATACCGAGGTGAGAGGCAGAGAAGATAGGAAGAAGAGGGCTGGTTTCAACAGGAGTATCTTCCTCTTCCTCTTCATCCTGATCGGGACCCGGTACTCGACCATTTGCTTCATCAAAGCCATTTTGTTGACCGAACTCCTCATATCCTTGTCCCCACCCCCTTTGCGGGGTGTTGTTATCAAAGAACGGCCATGGTGACTCTCGAGTGGTATAAGGTGATGAGAACGGAGAGCGATCCGCATACGTTCTCCGCTTCTTTGGGCGTAAGAGAGAAGCGAGCATTCTTCTGGGCGATCCTGGAAAGTCACGATCGCGCGGGGAAGCGGTGGCTCCAAGGTTGTTTATCTTATCATGTTCCAGCAGCACCAGAAACGAACAAAGAGAGCAAGGTACTATTCAAGTTCAAAGACGACGACGGAAAGACCAGCAACAACCTGCAAAGAAATCGACTGAGGGATTAGTGAAAGTCGCCAGGCAAGTTCGCGTGATCGGAGTAAGCATTTTTGCGCCGGGTTAGATACACAGGGAGAGCTACCGAATGATGAAACGATTTGCTGCAAAAATTGACGCAGCTCACATGCGCCTGCAGTGCATCAGCAGCAGCAGCAGTACGGAGTAGAAGGGATTGGAAGATCGCAGGACTCGCAGGAGAATTATCAGCCATCTTGAGATTTCATGCGACAACGCCCAGGCCGCGTCTTAGCGCAAGATAAGTGATTGCTCTGAGCCTTGGCCAGCCCAGGCCGAAGCACTGACCTGAATAGTGAGACCATTACGTAGGGGAACCCGGAAGGGAGGCCAGCCTTAATTATGGCGCGGTCACGGATAAGTTACTTATCATGGATAGTTAACTACCTCCCTACTACAGGTCGACCGCCCACCCCCTTTCAGATGTAAGTAAATGCACATCAAGGCATGCACTCTCAATGATGAAAATTGCATATTTCATCCATCTGAAGAAGTCATAATCTTCAACAAAGTACTGAGGTACCATTTTCTATCGCCAGTTCTTGCTGGCATATCCAGGATCCCATACTGGTCGGGTATTGGCCCATTGATTAAATTCTGAAGAGATAAGGAAGGTCAGATGATGCTGTATGACCCTGCCACATTCCAACAATTAACCTGATTCCATTCTTAGTGGTGTTACATCGTTAAGGTACATATGGCCATATAGTCTCAAGTCCTTTCATTGATAGTCAGTATGAGTAGTTGGAATCTGCCACTAAACTACTGTGTACTGTGCAGTATACACTTTTCTGCAGTGTACCCTCTGTGTACCTTCAGTGTACTGTGGACTCTGTCTGCCGCTCAACCGGGATCGGTACCGCCAGTCGGGGGCAAGGATGATTCATATTCCGTAATTGATCCAGGCCAGATCCAAGGCAGGGAACCAAGCTGCTGTTCACCGCCTGCACTAATTCCGCTGCACGCGAGGTCGATCAACACTAAGAGTGGCGACCTCCTCGGATGGCCAATTGAATGCCGTGCCAAGTGACTGCAACGGGCATAGGGCGGCGTCGGCAGATTTTGGCTGGGGACGGGGCCCCTTCATGACAAAAATACCTACGGTAACTAGTACGGAGTACCTCTACGGAGTACCTAGTAGACTAGTTACGGGCACGGAGAAGTCACAGAAGAACCGGCCCGTATCTGTGTGGCGTGTGCAGAACCATCCCCCCCCCTCCTCTTCCCCCTCCATTTCTTCCCCCGAACCCCTCCAACAAACCGATGATCGGAGTAGGCGAGGTGTTTCTATTAGCCAACAGTCAACCTGTATGACCTCACCCACGAGGCCACTGCTGTGGCTGCCTTTTGCCCCCCTCCCCTTCCTGTCGCCACGTCAGGAGCTTTATGTGATATACCACAGTGAAGATTTACTGTCAATGGCATTGAGACTCCAATGAAGAGAATTGCGACGTCTTTTGGATTGTTCGCAAGCGATAATGTGAGCCATTATATAATAGAGTGAGCTACACGAAAGCATCCAAATCACCCCGAAGGAGTAAGGTCGAAAGTGTAAAACTTTAGAAAAATTTTCCTCGCGGGCGGTAGAGCATGGCAGAACGCCCATCGATCCCCGGATCGGTGAAACGAGTAGTCCAATGAGAAAGCTCCATAAGCCCCCCGTACACAAAATTTTTATTCTGAGATTTCTGCTCGTCTCCCTCTTCTTCTTCTATTATTCCTCTTCCTCTGCAGAAGCAGCGAAACGACATCCATCCCTCCTTCTTGCATCTCCACAAAAAGGATCTTGGAGGCTGCTGATGCTACGGTAGAGAGAATACCTCTGACACACAGTCCCCGAGAGGACCTTTTCCCCTCCCCCCACAATCCACCGCTATGCCCCAATCCACCGAGGAGGTTACGCTCCCCTCCAGCCCTCTGGCTGGAGGCGCCGTGGCCTACAACCAGATCAACAAGGAATTGCAACCGCTTCCTCCTATGGAGGCTCACAATGGAGCCGTGATTGCTCCCGCATCCTCTCCCACCCGTGACAGCAACGGAAGGATGATGTCCCTTGAGCTCGAGGATGGCACAGTCTACCAGGGCTACAGCTTTGGTGCTGAGAAGAGCGTTGCTGGTGAACTGGTCTTCCAGACTGGTATGGTAGGATACCCTGAGTCGGTCACCGACCCTTCCTACCGGGGCCAAATCCTGGTCATCACATTCCCCCTGGTCGGTAACTACGGTGTTCCGTCACGGGAGACCATGGATGAGCTCCTGAAGACTTTGCCAAAGTACTTCGAGTCGACTGAGATTCACGTGGCGGCTTTGGTTGTCGCAACCTATGCCGGAGAAGATTACTCTCACTTCCTGGCTCAGTCTTCCCTTGGCCAATGGCTGAAGGAACAGGGCGTCCCCGCCATGCACGGTGTTGACACGCGTGCTCTCACGAAGCGCATTCGTGAGAAGGGTAGCATGCTTGGTCGTATGCTGCTCCAGAAGTCCGAATTCGTCGACAGCGCTACCGAAGTGCCCACGGAGAAGGATAGCTGGCGACCCTTCTTCGAGGAGACGGAGTGGGTTGACCCCAACAAGAAGAACCTTGTTGCTGAGGGTGAGTTTTCCGATTCCGTACTCTCATACAGGAATTATTTTGACTGATGAATATATAACAGTATCCATCAAGGAGCCCAAGCTGTTCTCTCCCCCCGAGGATATTGCCTTGAAGCACCCTTCCGGACGTCCGGTCCGTGTTCTGTGCTTGGACGTCGGTCTCAAGTTCAACCAGCTGCGCTGTTTGCTTGCCCGCGGAGTCGAGGTCCTTGTCGTCCCCTGGGACTACGATTTCCCTACCCTTGCCGGAAAGGATTATGACGGTCTTTTCGTTTCCAACGGTCCTGGTGACCCCGCTACTCTTACTACCACCGTCAACAACCTTGCTAAGACAATGAAGGAGGCCCGCACTCCCGTGTTCGGTATCTGCTTGGGGCATCAGTTGATTGCCCGCTCTGTTGGTTGCCAAACCCAGAAGATGAAGTTCGGTAACCGTGGTCACAACATTCCTTGCACCAGCATGGTCTCCGGCAAGTGCCACATCACTTCTCAGAACCACGGTTTTGCTGTGGATTCGACTACCCTTCCTGAGGGCTGGGAGGAACTTTTCGTGAACGCCAACGATGGTAGCAACGAAGGTATTCGCCATGTCAGCCGTCCATTCTTCAGTGTCCAGTTCCACCCCGAGAGCACACCCGGACCTCGGGACACAGAGTTCCTCTTTGACGTCTTCATCAACACCGTCAAGGACACTATTGCGTCGCCTGAGGCTCTCACCAAGGCTGTTTCCTTCCCCGGTGGCGCTATCGAGGACAACGTCAAGGCTTCTCCTCGTGTCTCCGTCAAGAAGGTCCTTATCCTGGGTAGTGGTGGTCTGAGCATTGGACAGGCTGGTGAGTTTGACTATTCCGGTAGTCAGGCCATCAAGGCCCTGAAGGAAGAAGGAATCTACACCATTCTCATCAATCCCAACATTGCCACCATCCAGACCTCGAAGGGTCTTGCTGACAAGGTCTACTTCCTCCCTGTCAATGCCGATTTCGTGCGCAAGGTTATCAAGCACGAGAGACCCGATGCTATTTACGTCACTTTCGGTGGTCAGACTGCGCTGCAAGTCGGTATCCAACTCAAGGATGAGTTCGAGTCTCTGGGCGTCAAGGTCCTCGGTACCCCTATTGACACCATCATCACCACCGAGGATCGTGAGCTTTTTGCCCGCAGCATGGACTCCATTGGCGAGAAGTGTGCCAAGTCTGCCTCTGCTTCCAACTTGGAAGAGGCTCTCAGCGTTGTTGAGAGCATCGGCTTCCCTGTCATCGTTCGTGCTGCCTATGCTCTCGGCGGTCTTGGCAGTGGTTTCGCCGATAACATGGAGGAGCTGAAGGAGCTTTGCACCAAAGCCTTTGCTGCCAGTCCCCAGGTTCTTATTGAGCGGAGTATGAAGGGCTGGAAGGAAATCGAGTACGAAGTTGTTCGTGATTGCAGGGACAACTGTATCACAGTCTGTAACATGGAGAACTTTGATCCTCTAGGTATCCATACTGGTGATTCCATTGTTGTCGCTCCTTCCCAGACCCTCTCGGACGAGGACTACAACATGCTGCGTACAACTGCAGTCAACGTCATCCGTCACCTCGGCGTTGTTGGTGAATGTAACATCCAGTATGCCCTCAACCCCTTCTCGAAGGAGTACTGCATTATTGAGGTCAACGCTCGTCTCTCGAGATCTTCGGCCCTTGCTTCTAAGGCCACTGGATATCCCCTTGCCTTCATTGCGGCCAAGTTGGGTCTCAACATTCCTCTCAATGAGATCAAGAACTCTGTCACCAAGGTCACTTGCGCTTGCTTTGAGCCTTCGCTGGATTACTGCGTTGTCAAGATCCCTCGCTGGGATCTGAAGAAGTTCACCCGCGTTTCCACTCAGCTTGGATCCTCCATGAAGAGTGTTGGTGAAGTCATGAGCATTGGAAGAACCTTCGAGGAAGCGATTCAGAAGGCCATTCGCTCCGTTGACTTCCATAACATGGGTTTCAACGAGACGAACGCTCTCATGTCCATCAAGGGCGAGCTGCAGACGCCCTCTGACCAGCGTCTGTTCGCGATTGCCAACGCCATGGCTGCTGGCTACAGTGTTGATGAAATCTGGAAGCTCACTTCGATTGACAAGTGGTTCCTGAGCAGACTCAAGGGTCTCAGCGATTTCGGAAAGCTTATGACCTCGTACAATGCTACCACTGTGCCTAGACCCCTGATCAAGCGCGCCAAGCAGCTTGGTTTCTCCGATCGTCAGCTGGCTAAGTTTTTGAGCTCCAACGAGCTCGCTGTCAGACGTCTACGTGTGGAGTCTGGCATCGTTCCGATCGTCAAGCAGATCGATACGGTCGCTGCCGAGTTCCCCTCGTTCACCAACTATCTGTACCTCACTTACAATGCTTCTGAGCACGACGTGAACTTCAACGACAATGGTATCATGGTTCTCGGCTCGGGTGTCTACCGCATTGGTTCCTCTGTCGAGTTCGATTGGTGCTCTGTGCGTACCATTCGTACCTTGCGCGAACAGGGCCACAAGACTGTTATGGTCAACTACAACCCTGAAACTGTCAGTACCGATTATGATGAGGCCGATCGTCTGTACTTCGAGAATATCAACCTTGAGACCGTTCTGGATATCTACCAGTTGGAATCCTCCAGCGGTGTCATCATCTCTATGGGTGGCCAGACCCCGAACAACATCGCTCTGCCTCTCCACCGCTTGAACGTCAAGATCCTCGGTACTTCTCCTGAGATGATTGATGGTGCTGAGAACCGTTACAAGTTCTCTCGCATGCTGGACCGTATCGGCGTCGATCAGCCAGCCTGGAAGGAATTGACTAGCATCGATGAAGCTACTGAGTTCTGTAACAAGGTCGGCTACCCCGTGCTTGTGCGTCCCTCTTACGTGCTGTCGGGTGCGGCCATGAACACTGTCTACTCCGAGCATGATCTGGCCAGCTACCTCAACCAGGCTGCTGATGTCTCGCGCGAGCACCCCGTCGTTATCACTAAGTACATTGAGAACGCAAAGGAGATCGAGATGGATGCTGTCGCTCGTAACGGTGTTATGGTCGGACACTTCATCTCCGAGCACGTTGAGAACGCCGGTGTCCACTCTGGTGACGCTACCTTGATCCTGCCTCCTCAGGACTTGGACCCTGAAACCGTCCGCCGCATTGAAGAGGCCACCAGAAAGATTGGTAATGCTCTCAATGTCACCGGTCCTTACAACATCCAGTTCATTGCCAAGGACAACGATATCAAGGTCATCGAGTGCAATGTGAGAGCTTCCCGCTCTTTCCCCTTCGTGTCCAAGACTATGGGTGTCGACCTCATCGAGATGGCCACCAAGGCCATGATCGGAGTGCCCTTCGCCGAGTATCCTCCTGTCTCCATTCCTAAGGACTATGTCGGTGTGAAGGTTCCTCAATTCTCCTTCTCTCGCCTCTCTGGTGCCGACCCTGTTCTGGGTGTTGAGATGGCCTCGACCGGTGAAGTTGCTTCTTTCGGACGTGACAAGTATGAGGCTTACCTCAAGGGCTTGATCTCCACTGGTTTCCGTCTTCCCAAGCGCAACATTCTCTTCTCCATTGGATCCTACAAGGAGAAGATGGAGATGCTCCCATCCATTCGCAAGCTTCACCAGTTGCAGTACAACCTGTTTGCCACCGCTGGTACTGCTGATTTCCTTAAGGAGAACGGCATTCCCTGCAAGTTCCTTGAAATCCTGCCTGGTGAAGAGGAAGACATCAAGTCCGAGTACTCTCTCACTCAGCACTTGGCCAACAACCTCATCGATCTGTACATCAACTTGCCGTCGAACAACCGCTTCAGACGCCCTGCCAACTACATGAGTAAGGGTTACCGTACTCGTCGTATGGCCGTTGACTACCAGACTCCTCTGGTCACCAACGTCAAGAACGCCAAGATCCTGATCGAGGCCATTGCTCGCCACTACGACCTCGCTGTCCGTACTCTGGATTACCAGACCAGCCACCGCACTATCATCCTTCCTGGCTTGATCAACGTTGCCGCTTTTGTTCCTGGCCTGGTCACTCCCGGCTCCGCCGATTTCGAGCTCATGACCAAGGCTTCCATTGCCTCCGGTTTCAGCATGGTGCGCGTCATGCCCGTGGGTGTTGATGCCTCGGTTACCGAAGCGGCCGCGCTCAAGGTTGTCCAGAAGAACGCCCAGAAGGGTGCCTTCTGTGACTTCAACTTCTCTGTTTCGGCGACTTCGACCAACGCTGACCAGATCGGCCAGTTGACTGGAGATGTCGGTGCTCTCTTCATTCCCTTCAACCACCTTTCCGGTAACATCAGCAAGGTCGCTGCTGTCACTAGCCACTTTGCTGCTTGGCCTTCTAGCAAGCCCATCATCACCGATGCTAAGTCTACGGACTTGGCCTCTGTGCTGCTCCTGGCTAGTCTTCACAGCCGCAACATCCATGTGATGAACGTGACTTCGAAGGAGGACATTACCCTGATCGCTCTGAGCAAGGAGAAGGGTCTCAAGGTGACATGCGATGTGTCTATCTTCTCCCTCTTCTTCTCCAAGGATGACTACCCCGAGTCCTTCTTGCCCTCCGCTGAGGACCAGAAGGCCTTGTGGGAGCACTTGAGCACCATTGATGTCTTCTCCATTGGTAGCATTCCATTCCAGATGGCTGGTGATAAGGGCTCTGCTGTCGTTGGTGTCGCTGAGTCCTTGCCTCTGCTCTTCACCGCCGTCGCCGAGGGCCGCCTGACTGTCGAGGACATCATCGCTCGCCTTTACGAGAACCCTAAGAAGATCTTCGAGATCCACGACCAGGCTGACAGCTCGGTTGAGATTGAGATTGACCGCCCTTACACTTTCCAGAGTCCTCATGGCTGGTCCCCCCTCAATGGCAAGAATGTCCGTGGTGCTGTGCAGCGTGTGACATTCCAGGGCAAGACCTCTTGCCTCGATGGCGCGCTCACCTCGGACGCCCCTAAGGGAGTTGACATGTCTACTCACCGGATTGCCCCTGCTTCCCCGTCTGTGAAGGCTATGTCTCCCATGGTTCGCGCTCGCCCGGAGAGTTCGTTTGACCGGAGACTCTCCGTCTCTGGCACTCCTCTGCGCCAAGCCCGCCGCGCTGCCGAACAGGCTGCTCCTGCGGTTGGTGAACTCGGCCCTCCCCTGTACACCCCCGTGCCTCAGGTCTCCTCTTCCTTGATGGACATGCTTTCCCGCTCTCCCTTCAAGCAGAAGCATGTGCTTTCGGTGAACCAGTTCACTCGCGCTGATCTGCACTTGCTCTTCACCGTGGCCCAAGAGATGCGGTTGGGTGTTCAGCGCCAGGGTGTGCTCGACATTCTCAAGGGTCGTCTGCTGACTACCTTGTTCTACGAGCCCTCCACCAGAACCTCCGCCTCTTTCGACGCTGCCATGCAGCGCCTCGGTGGACGGACGATTGCCATCTCCACTGAGCACTCTTCCACCAAGAAGGGCGAGACCCTCCAGGATACTCTGCGCACTCTTGCTTGCTACGGAGACGCTGTTGTTCTGCGTCACCCTGATGCTAACAGCACTGAGATTGCGGCCAAGTTCTCTCCCGTTCCTGTCATCAACGGCGGAAACGGCAGTGTTGAGCACCCCACTCAGGCCTTCTTGGACCTCTTCACCATCCGTGAGGAGCTTGGAACTGTCGGAGGCCTCACCATCACCTTCACCGGTGATCTGAGATACGGCCGCACTGTCCACTCTCTGCTCAAGTTGCTCCAGTTCTACGACGTCCGGGTGCAGCTTGTTGCCCCCAAGGAGCTGTCTCTGCCCGAGGAGGTCCGCCAGCAGATTGTTGCCTCTGGTCAGCTTGTCGTGGAGTCCGAGGAGTTGACCCCTGAGATTGTCGCTCGCTCCGATGTTCTGTACTCGACCCGTGTCCAGAAGGAGCGCTTCGCGGATCTCGAGCAGTACGAGCGCCTGAAGAACACCTTCGTCATTGACAACGCTCTTCTCAAGCACGCCAAGAGCCACATGGTTGTCATGCACCCCTTGCCTCGCAATGCTGAGATCTCGGAGGAGGTTGACTTCGATCAGCGGGCTGCTTACTTCCGCCAGGTTAGTGTTGCTTGGCCGTCTAATATGTTTGAATATCCGCTGACTTGGACACAGATGAGATATGGCCTTTACTGCCGCATGGCTCTGCTTGCCTTGGTCATGGCACCCTAGGTCATTTCTGGGATGATTACGATATGCGAGCAAACCACAGGATATCTGTGCTCTCACAGATCTGACTGGCGACCTCGATTATCATGTGTTTCCTATTTGTTTTTTCCCGTCTCGGCATTGGCTTTGCTTTTGAAAAGTTATTCAATGTCATTACATACACCGCGTAGGCTATTTGCGAGGCATATAGAGATGCTCGCGTGTTAGATTAGATTTAATTTTCCCTATTTTCCAATTATACGATCCCGTTATGTGTATGGATTGTATTCTGTGTTTGTGTTGTGTTTTGCGTGTGGTGTGTGTGTGGTGTGTGGTGTATGTGATGTGTGTGGTGTTCGTTGCGTTCGTTGCGTTTTGTGTGTTTTATGTGTTTGGCGTGTTTCTGGCGTGTTTCCTTTGTTTTTGATTTATTTTCTGTTTTCCCTGTTTCTTCTTTCTTTTTCTCTTCCTTTTTCTTGGGAGTTATTGGGATTGGAAGAATATTGGGATTTGGGATTTGGGATTGGGAAGGACAATTGGCGTTGATGAAAGATCGGCTGGATGGCCATCTTCGGGCGGGACTGGATTCCCCAAAACTTTATACCCCTGGGACGACATCTTGGCTACGACTACGACTACAACTACAACTATAACTACCACGACTACTACCACGACAACTACAACGACTATTACAACTTGTGGTACTCGATGGCCCTGCTGCTAGCAGCAATCAATCAATCAATATAATCATTACTTTTCCTGAATTATACTCCATTTCTCTGTTAGACTTGCTTGTTGCACCTTGACACTTCAGGTTATCTCATTGTCAAAGCATAAGCAGAAATCGCGTTTGTTATAGCACCTTCTGCTGTGTTGCTCGTGATTCGAGGGATTTTAGATTATTGTCAAGCATTGAAGCACGGAAGTACTAGTAGGTACTCCGTAGTAGGCAAGGCTTACTAGTAACGGGGGCTAAATTACCCATTGCGGACTCCGACGATAAGAGCCGGGCGATGCATACGATCATCAGTCGGTGCCATTCATGATGCAGGTGGCTTCCCCTCCTTTTTGCTTTGTTCCTTCCGTCTTTCCCATCTTCTCCCCCCAAATCCGATGATGGATCGAATATCAGTGCCATCAAATTGCTCGCTCGATGCAGACAATGTTTTTGGGCCCGTAGTGCCCTTGGGTTGTCGCAATGGCTTCGACTTCACGCTTCTCTTCGAACAGAGCATCCTCGGGATTCTTCCTGCGGCGGTCTTCTTGCTGGCCTCTCCGCTACGAGTTGGCTACCTCATCAAGAAAGATGCACGAACCCAGCGCAATTCTCCACGGTTTGTCAAGCTAGTAAGGCACTTCATCACCAAGACAACCAATCTTATTTGGAACTCATACGAGTGACAGGCCGTGACCCTGACTTTTGCTCTAATCCAACTCGCGCTCCTTGTGTGCTGGACCCGTCATGATTTACCTCGCACCAAAGCCTCGGTGCCGTCAGCCTCGATCAATCTCATTGTCGCAATGGAGCTTCTCGTGTTAAGCTGGTTAGAAGATGGCCGATCGGCCATACCTTCTTCACTTCTCACTGCATACCTCCTCCTTACCTTGCTATTCGACATAGTCCAGGCCCGCACTCTATGGCTACGTCTCCCAGAGACCATGCTCCTTTCTGTGCTCTTCACGATAAGCGTAGGGTCTAAGATGGTAATGCTCCTGCTCGAGAGTCTTGAGAAGCGACAGTACCTGACAGACACCTATCGAGATCTACCCCCTGAATCTACCAGTGGAATCATCAACCGGTCGTTCATGTGGTGGCTGAATCACATGTTTACTGTTGGATCACGACGTCTATTAACGATCGATGATATGTATAGTCTCGACCAGGCGCTGAATTCGGCAACTGTCAGCGAAAGGGCCCAGCGTGTTTGGGCCCGGCGCAGGATCCCAGCACGCCGTTTTGAATTCCCGTGGAAATTATGTCAAGCGCTGTGGAAGCCTCTGCTGATGGCAGTATTTCCACGGATGTGTCTAATCGGCTTCACCTTTGCGCAGCCTTTCCTGATCGCCGCGCTTCTTGATTGGCTTGGCAGTGGACAAAGCACCGAACGAGGCCACGGTCTCATTGCCGCCACACCCCTGGTGTATCTAGGCCTAGCGATCTCTACCCTTCACTCCAATCACTTTCTGTATCGCTTTATTACCATGTTCCGAGGAGCAGCCTCCTCGCTGGTGTACGAGCATATGCTGTATATTCCGGATGGAAAGCTAGAGGACCGGTCAGCCGCGATCACTCGAATGACCACCGATATTGATCGGATAGCTGCGTGCCTTGTCCAGCTGCATGAATGCTGGGCACGCATCATCGAGGTAGCCATTGGAATTTTCTTACTCACGCTCCGCCTAGGGTGGGTAAGTGCGATTCCTGTTATAATCGTCATATGTAGGTGAATCCCATAATACACCTAGACAGGAGCATCGACTGATCCCTATGGATAATAGTCTCTTGTCTTGCCTGCACCTACATATCGAAGAATATCGGGAACAGCCAAAAGATCTGGGTGGATGCGGTGCAACAGCGCCTTGCAATCATCACTTCAATGCTTACCGACATCCAAGTCGTGAAGCGAATGGGGTTAAGCAGGGCTTTTACTGACACCATCCAGAAGAAACGGGTCAGCGAGACGCAGCAGATGTCCTCCTTTCGATGGCATATTGTGTGGCAGAACATGATCCAGAATCTACCCTGGGCATTGGCTCCTGCGCTAACATTTACAGTTTTTGCTGTGCAAGGCCACTCGCTCGATTTCACCAAGACATTCACCAGTCTGTCTATAATCACACTTCTGACTAACCCGGCCGCAAAGCTTCTGAGCGCCATCCCCTCAACGGCAGCCTCCTTGGGTTGTTTCGATAGGATTCAAAGCTTTCTTCTGATACCTGCCGAAAACAACCTATTGCAAGACAGTCAAGAAATTATGATGGCCAATAATGCTTGTACTGAGTCAATGCCTGAGGCTGCAGAACAGACCCCATCGCTCATTGTCAATCCTACCACCACAGACTCTCTAGTTGTGGCTTTTGAAAATGCTAGCATCCGCCCGGACCCTGAGGGCAGAGTTTTGCTGAACCAAATCAACCTTCAGGTACCTCGGGGTGCGATTCTCACTATCCGCGGACCGGTGGGATCAGGGAAATCTACTCTTCTCCGAGCTATTCTCGGCCAAGTTGTATGCGAGACGGGGTCGGTGAGTTTGACTACTCGTCGCATAGCTTATTGCGCGCAGAGAACGTGGTTGCCAACTACCACCATACGAAACGCAATATGTGCGATAGTCACAACAGAGAAGGAAAGCTCGCGGAGTATCGATCACGAATGGTACGGTACCGTGCTTCGGGCCTGTGCTCTCGACGAGGACCTGCACCTTATCCCCGAAGGAGATGACATGCAGATCGGCAGTGGCTTGGGTGCGAGATTAAGTGGCGGACAGATGGATCGAGTCGCTCTGGCTCGGGCAGTGTATGCTCGAAAGGATCTTGTTATCTTGGATGACGTTCTCAGTGCATTGGACACAAATACCAAGAGCCTGATACTTGAACGGTTGTTTGGGGAAAGGGGTGTTTTTCGGAAGCTCAATTCGACAGTGATTCTCGTTACGCATGACAGTAAGTGCAGTACGGCAACCGTTGACTTCGCTGGCTTTGTGGTTAACCCTTCTCTAGCTGCATCTCTTGCTTATGCCGATAAGACCCTAGTCATTTCTAATGATTCACTCGAAGTGGACGACTGTGGTGATATTATTTCTCCCGAGCCGCCTGATCATGATACGATAGACACACCAAGGGGTAGCAAAGAAAACAATATCCTCATGCCTAAAGAGGATGCGGCGCAAATCGCCAAGGATAATCAGCTCAGTGACTTGAAGCGGTCAACAGGTGACTATCAAGTGTACAAATATTATCTGCGTTCGATTGGGTGGTCAAGTTCCCTGCTATTCCTTCTTTTCGTGATTCTTAATGTTTTCTGCAGTACCTTTAGCCGTACGTTGCCTCCAGTCCTACCACATCTTTGTCCTCTAATCCTTGCTTCTAGAGATATGGCTGGAAAGATGGACTAGCCGAGGGGGAGAACAGAGAGCGCTCTACGTGACAGTCTACATTATGCTGGCTTTATTGGAAGTCATATGTATGGGTGGTTATGTCTGGTAAGTCAGCTACACTACGGCTTCTATGGTGTGAGCTTACCTGAAACTAGGGCAATCTTGATACTCATATCGCCATCCACCGCACGCAAGCTTCACTATGTTGTCCTAAAGACTGTCATGGGGTATGTACATGTGCTTCGATGCCTTGTTCCAGGTTGTCCCTCGCTAACTGGCATCAGAGCGTCTCCAACCACGCTTGCAACCATGGATAGTGGCGCACTTCTGAATCGATTTAGCCAGGACATGACTTTGATTGAGAGTCAACTACCCGTTGGCCTTCTGGTCACGGTTTCAAGTAAGCCATCACCCGTTATGCAGGTAGTAGCTGCAACCCCCCAGCGGGCGGACAGAAACTATATCTGCCAGGATAGCATACTGACAACGTACAGACCTTTTCACCGCAATCGCTGCTGCTGCTCTCATTGCAACCGGCTCGACCTGGATGGCTATCACTGTGCCGTTCCTCATTGCGGCAGTGTTTGTGGTGCAGCATTACTATCTGAAGACATCGCGACAGCTTCGACTTCTCGATCTAGAAAGCAGGAGCCCGCTATATTCTCATTATATGGATACTATGAATGGCCTCAGTACAATCCAGGCCTTCGGCTGGCAGAAGAGGTTCTCTGAGAAGAGCTCTAAGCTTTTAGATGTGTCTCAGCGGCCGTATTATTTGCTGTACTGCATTCAAAGGTGGCTCGCTCTGGTCTTAGACCTGATTGTTGCTGCCGAAGCGGTTCTCCTTGTGAGTCTGGCCGTCAACCTGAGGGCAACGACTAGCATTGGACTTTTGGGTGTCTCGCTCAACAACATTCTCTGTGTGTCTACCTACTTGATTTCATGTCTATTCCATGTTCACGAATTAACATACGCGCTGAGAAGCTTTCAACCAGAGCCTCTCGTCTCTGATCACAGGGTGGACGCAGCTCGAGATCTCCCTTGGTTCTATTGCCCGCACCAAAGATTTTGAACGGGATACTCAGCCCGAAGAAACCCTTAAGAACGACAGCGTTCCTGCTTCCTGGCCCGACCGCGGCGCGATCGAGTTCAAAGCGGTAACAGCGCAGTACAAGTACGCAAGCCAACCCCCCAACCCAGATTATGGAGATAGTCACTGATCAGCACCCTTCAGCCCCACAGCTCCCATCCTAAAAGACGTATCTTTCAAAGTGCGACCCGGACAAAAGATCGGGATCTGTGGTCGCACCGGCAGGTTGGTTCTTTCGCTTTCACTCTCCACCTCATCCGGCTATCGAGTCCACCGTGTCCATTTCTCACATGCCCCTTGACCAACAGCGGCAAATCCTCCCTCCTCGGCACAATCCTCGGCATGCTCGACCTAACGAGCGGCTCAATCCTAATCGACGACGTCGATTTAACCAGCGTCTCGCGCGAGACCGTCCGCGAACGCCTCGTTACCATCGCCCAAGACCCCCTCATTCTAGCCGGATGCACCGTCCGGCTCAACGCCGACCCCACCCCCGGCAACAGCCATCCCGATGCAGAGATCATCGCCGCCCTGGACCGCGTGGGCCTCTGGCACGGCGTGCTCGCCGAACGCAGCGGGGGCTTGGACGCCGAGCTCGGCGCCGACACGCTCTCCCGCGGCCAGACGCAGTTGCTCGGGATCGCCCGGGCGATGCTCCAGCTGCAGCGCGGCGGTGCCAAGGTTCTGTTGTTGGATGAAGCGACGAGTCATGTGGATCCGGAGACGGAGGCGCGGGTGCAGGCGCTATTACGGGAAGAGCCGTTCCGGTCGTGCTCGGTGCTGGCGGTGGCGCATCGGGTGGAGAGTATCAGGGATTATGACAGGGTGGTTGTGCTGGAGCGGGGGCGGGTGGTTGATGTCGTTCCAGGAAATTGAAGATGCAGGGTGGTGGTGGTGGTGGTGGTGGTGGTGGTGGTGTTTAGGGTATCCCGCGCACATTGCCCTACAAACGTAAACACAGTCTCCGTACATATGTGTCAAACCTATATACACACCTCCACCTCCACCCCCCACAACATGACCCGAACCATACCCGTAGAAACTCAAGTCTGAAACACCCACCTCGGATCCTCATCCCCGCGAAACTCCTCCCCCTCGAACCCATCTGTACCCCCACCTCCACCTCCACCACTGGCGCCCTGCCCCCTCACCCCCTCCTTCCGCAAATTCTCCCGCCTCAAAACCCACCACAACCCCGCGACCACCCCCAAATTCCCCACCAGATACCCGAGCGCAAACCCATGCCCCAAAAAATACCTCGGTTTCGTCTCCGTCCGATACAGCTGCGTGCCCAGCACGGCCCCGAGGTTTCCGATGGAGATCTGCAGCGCGTTCGCGATGGCGCGCTTCGTCTGGCCCGAGACATTATTAGCCGGCCAGGCCAACACGATCGCCACGGCCGGGTAGATGCCCGCCGCGGCGAAGATGGTCCCCACGTAGGACACGCCGGGGCGGGGGTCTGTCAGCAGGAGGATGTAGCCCAGGCACGCGAGGGCTGTGCTCCCCAGAATGAAGGGGGCGCGGCGGCGCGTGCGCTCGCTGACGATGGCGGTTGTGACTGTCAAGCAGAAGGCGACGGCGTAGGGCGGGACGGTCAGGAGTTGGGCCTGCGCGGCGGTGTACCCTAGGGTTTGGATTATGGTTGGCTTTTGCGGGTGTTAGTGAGAAGTGATGTCAGGGTTGGGGTGAGTGAGGGATGAGCGGGAGGAAAGGTTTAAGGGGCGGACTACCATAAACAAAGACAGCGTGTACAGCGGCAGCGACAAGGTGTGGAAGGCGAGTCCGTATAACCACACTTTCGGGTCGCGGAAGGCGTGGCCCACGGCGTTCCAGTTGAAGGTCTCGTGGCGCGTGGCATCGCTGTCGTGCTTGAGCCGGTGCTGGATGTAGCTCCGTTCCTGGTCGGTGAGGAACTCGGCACTCGACGGGTAGTTGAAGACCCAGAAGTAGGCGGCCAGGGACGTTAGGATGGTGAGGAGGCCTTCCTGGACAGTTATTAGGGGTGGGTTAGAGTTGAAGGGGGGGCAAAAAGGGGGGTGTGCGCACGAGGATGAAGATCCATCGCCAGCCGTTGTAGCCTCCTACGCCGCGCATGTGGGCGATTCCCTGGTTTCGATTAAATTCTGGGCGGCATATGGGTGCAGGGAAGGTGGTGGTGATGACCTACCCAGGCGAGAATCCCCCCGAAGGCGCCCGCCAGCGAGGCGGCGCTGAAGAACAGCGCGACCCGGTAGTGTTGCTCGTTGCGCTTGTACCACATGCTCAGATAGAAGACTACGCCGGGAAAGAGGCCGCTTTCGGCGATTCCGAGGGCTGGATGGGAGTTGTATTAGCATGATGGGGATCGGTTGTTAGGTCTGTCAACAGAGGCAGTGCCTACCCAATCGCGACACCAGAAACCCCGCGTAGTTCTGCACCACGCCGCAGAGCGTCGCGACAACGCCCCAGACCAGCGTGAGCGTCGGCAGCCAGGTCCGCGGGGTGGTCTTCTTCAGGATGATGTTACACGGCACCTCGAACAGCACGTAGCCGATGAAGTAGAGCGTCAGGCCGGTGAGGTACTGGTCTCCTGCTGCGCGAGGTCAGTAACGCAGCCCTAGGGTTTGAGTAGGAGCCAATTGAAGAGGGTTAGGTAGCCTACACATGTCGAGATCGGTGCCCATGCCTTCCAGCCGGGCATTTCCCACTATTCCGCATCAGACCATTAGCCATTCTCCACAAGGCATGCAGCGTCAGGTAATACCATTGCTCCGATCGAGAAACGACAGCAGGTACAAGATTGTCAACGGGGGCAGAAGTCGGTAATCCAGTTTGCGGAGCAGCGCCTTTTCGTTGACGCCTGCATGTTCGGCGATGCTGCTGTCGCTGCTGTTGCCGCTGCTGGGGTTCTCAGTGGCTTGGGGCTGCGTGGTGGGGTGGACGTCCACGTTCTTCTCCTCAATGAGCTCTGTCATGGTGCAGATTGTGGTGTCTCTGAGGAAGCAGTCTGGAACCCCGGTTCACTGAGGACAGATGCACCCCGGTGTGGGGTGATGATATACCCTGGTGCATACATGATGTATGCCTCTGCACCATCGCTGGCACAGTTGGCGTGATTGCGTATCCGCCCCGCTATTGGAGGCTCGATTCTGCGCGGCGAGGAGGGAGGGGGATATATTAGGGGTTGCTTGAAGGGGGGTGGTTGCAGAAGAGAAACTGGGAAGTTGTGCTTGGCGGAGGATATTGTGGGCGGGGATGGGAGATCCAAGCATCGAGCTGGGAAATGAGCAATCCAGGGTCCACTATGGCGACCATTCGGCCGAGAGGGGGAGATTATACACTTATATCTAAGTAGTAGTGCATCGGGCCTGGAAAGATTGAGCATGATTTTGGTTTTCTGACTTCCTTTTTTCAGTATACTTCTCCAGAATTGATCAATTATGCCATGTGCAAAGGCAATGTACATAGGTCAATATAATGAGTTGGTTGATGGGGTTGCCAGGCCGAGGTGTACACAAGTAGATGAATTAAACTGCCACAGGGTTACACTACATATAAGCCACAAAAATGTCAATGCGCGAGGCACGTGGACACGCGTCATTCATGAAGCTTGTCTGATTGGGGGTGGGGCGTAACTGGAAAGAATAGAGAATATTGTGCCATGTAAAGGATCAACTATCAAGCACTAAGTCAGAACCTCACTGAGTCAAATCACTTATCAAACCTTTCAGTATCAACATGGTAGTCCCTCCCATCAAGTTAGAACTCCATATCTCGAAAGACAACCCACATCATGGCGCCCTCCAGCGGCAAGGGATCGAGAATCTTCTCGACATACGCCGGCCAGTCATCGGTCCACTGCAACAGGGGGAAGATATGAGCGTACTCCCAGTACGAAGGATACCACCCCGCCATTTCCCAGTCCACCAGAGCCGCTACTTCGTACTCTTCTTCCTTGGTGACGGGACTCACGGCCTTCCGGACAAGAACATTCTCTCGGTAGAGATCTCCGTGGGTGAACACGGGCGGATGATCGCGAAGTGCTGATGAGAGGTAGCGAGCCAGATAGTCGGAGAGAACGCTGGGACTGTTGGATTCGCTCCACATCTTTTTGGAGCGAAGCGCGATGGCGCTTCCGAATTCTTCTTCCGTCTGAAAAGGACCAGTGACCGTAGGGTCTTTCTCTCGAGAGAAGAAATACCGATGGGGGACGGGTCCCTGGTTGACACTGCCGTAGAACCCGGGCGATGGCAGCGCCCGCATTCGATCGAAGATGCATCGTAATTGTCCCGCAATCGAATGTTTGTCCGCCTCCGTGAGCGAAGGCCACGCCAGCCCTAGAGAGATGCTGGGAATGAATTCCATGATGAGATACAGGGTATCCTGATCGCGGTACATGGCATACAGGCGTGGTGCTGCAATGTTGAGTCGTTCTTCAACAAAGAGCAGAGCATACCCCTCATTTTCGGTCACAAGTGGGCCGTATTTCACGACAAAGGTGTCTCGGATTACGACCAGGCGCCCACCATAATCGGATCCCTTGGGGAGGGTGCATGTTGCTTGTACAATCTCGTTCTGGTCAGGAAGAGGCCCTGGCAACTCACTGGTGTCCCGATAATAAGGAAGGCAAAATGGCATAGTTGGAAGGGAGACGTCTCAGTGAATGGAACAGAACGTTGGTAGGTTGGCAAGTTGTTTCAACGACTCTGGTTCACCGCCTAAGCTTGTGTAACCCACCATCCCTGACTGGGGCACTACTAGGTAGCTATACGGGTCTGCCTGATCCGGTCAAAGAGTGGTTGAGCGTGAATTTCATACTGCAACCACTGAAGTCCAAAGCTGGTCTTGTGCTAAATGCTGGATGTAGGCATAGATCTTGTTCTTGCGCCAAGGGACCAAGGGCCCGTTTTCCACCGCGTTGGGTCAACGGGTGGGGTGCTTGAGAAGCAAGATCTGCATCTCCACTGGAAGAGCAACTGAAGTGGGAGAACAGACGTTGTTAATACTCAGTGTGTATGCCAGTGAGCTAGCTTCTGTCAACACGCCGGGGTTCATATTCGCCATAGTAAGCCTATCGTGTGCATCTTACTCGTATCAGAGGTAGGACGAGTGCCGCCTGGAAAAGACCACCCGCCAACCAATCGGCAGGATTCCAGTGCAACCAAGGCTTATCTTATCCGTGATTCGGGTCTGTGCCGCGGGTCCGATTCCTGGAGCTACAAATACCTCGTATCACACCCACTCCATCCTCAACTTTTCTGTTAAGGAGGAGGAGGGCATTTACTACCTGATATAGTGAGAGAACCAGGCCGTTGAGAGTTAATGATTACTTGATATATTGAACATCTAGAGAAGAGTATAGTAATAGTCCAAGTACTGAGCGTCCTCGACGACGATGCTATACTTCGAGTGATGTGGTGAATTTGATGAAAAAGAGTTTACTTCAAGCTGAAAGTGAATGTTAAAAGTAGAACTCGACTTAGGCAGGGGATCCCTGTTTGTTGTTCTGTCATGAGTGCAAAGCAGTTGACCAGATGAATGTGGTATGATTTTGACAGTGTTTTGTATGCACATGACGCTTATCGCACATGTAGCGCTGCGTCGGGCGGAATGAGACGCTGGGAAACGGAATGTTTGCATTCGGAGCACATCGCCCTCCGCCCAACTCGGCCAAGAACATCCAGAGGAGCACTTCAACTGCACCGGTATCCCCGATCCCCAATCCCAATCCGATTCCCGATCTGATCACGATCATCGCCGTCCCAGCAAGGATGTAAGAGCCAGAGAGAAAGACGAGGAGGTCCTCGCCTGCCTCGGCCGCGTCGACGCAGTCGAGCTACGCGACTACGCCGCGCAAGCCGAACTCGACTTCGCCCCCGTCGAGGACCACCACACGTGCATCACCAACGTAACGGACCACATCCTGAACGGGCCGGGGCTGGCGGACGTGCCGCTGCTGCTGGGCTCCACGCGCGACGAGCTCAGCGGCATGGTGTACGCCCTGTCCTCCAACGCCACGGACCCGGTGCACACCACCTGGCATCGCGTGCACGACCGACTAATCAGTACCGGGCTGCGGCACGATCCCCCGTTCGTGACAACAGCCGAGGAGATACGGAAACAGGCGGACGAGGCAGCAGCGAAGCTCCTCTTCTCCTCTTCCTCGTCGCTGTCGAAGAATAAATACGGCCCGCTCGTTCGTCTCGCTAGCGATGTCGTCTTTACTTGTCCGACTAGTCGGGCTTGCAACGTGACTACCGCCAGCAGCAGCAGCAGCAGCAGCAGCAACAACAAACGCAGGTCCGGTGACTGGCGGTATCGGTGGTCAACGGAGGCGGCGGCCCCCGGGACAATCATCCCCAATCACGGGGCGGTGCACGGGGCGGAGATCCCCGTCATCTTTGGCACGCATCTGCCCGACACGCCCGCGGACACGCTAGCCATGACTGCCTACATGCAAGAGTTATGGGCGTGGTTTGCCAAGCATCACGTCGCCGGGCCTGATTTCAACCCCTCCGAACCGCATGATCAGCCCACTGTGGTTGACTTGCGGTACAATGGTTCGTCCCATAAGGTTGATGTCGCTGCCACCGAGGTCGACGCTTGGTGTGTGGGGCTGTTGCCCGTCGCGGACCGGTTGGGGTTTACTTGGTAATGCTAGTGTGTGTATGTGTAGTCATGTCAAGGATCTCGGTGCCCGGGGATAGATTTTCCTTGCTTCGAGCACATGTCTCGTTGAGCTTTCAGCCATAAACTTGCCGATAGGCACTTGAAAGACCCTTCGATGGCGAAGGGCGGGCTGTTGATCCTTGGATTGAACAATACTTCAATCTCCCAGGATAGTGTATGTGAGATTGTGATTTTAGTTGGCAAGTTTCAGCTCTTGATGAAGAATTCATATAGGGCTGCAGTCCTGGGATTGTTCTTCAATCAGCCTGAATAGTCTTACTGGTAGGAGGAGTGCTGCCTGGAGAATGGTTACCACCCCCCGGCCAATCGGCAGGATTCCAGCGCAACCAAGGCTTATCTTATCCGCGATTTGGGGTCCGTGCCGCAGCTCCGAGGTCCGATTTCTCGGGCTACGAATGCGTACGGTACTCCGTACAGAATTACAAATACCTCTTATCGCACCCACTCCATCCCTCCCGTCAGCTTATCCCTCTCCAACTCCCCAACTCCACCACACCACCCCATTTCCACCATGCGCAGCACTCTATTGACCCTCCCGCTGCTCCTGAGCAGCGCTCAGTCCGCACTCGGCGCGTCCAGCTCTTTCAGCAGCAGCAGCCAGCAGATCCTCGAATCCCCCAACCAAGCCCCTTACAGCCATGACGACGCCATTTTCGTCCTCGACGAAGACCGCGTCCACGCCGCCCTCCGCGAGCACCCCGACGACCCGGTCGCCGCCTTTCTGGCGCTGAGCCCCGATAGCGCCGACTTCCTCGCCCAGCCCCGGCTGCTGCACGTCCGCGGAGAGCCCCAGCCGCAGTGGATGACCGAGGGCGACAAGCTGCTGCTGCGGCAGAAGGGGAAGAAGTTCATGGACATCACGGAGCATGAGGATTTCTACGCGGAGCAGGTGCATGCCCTTGCAGGTTCGGCGAGTGCGTACATATACATTTCTTCCATCCGGGGGTTCCAATGTTAATTTTTGCGGGGTTACCAGACCTGCCGGACTTGACGCACCAGCGCTACGTCCGCCCCCTGTTTGATCAGGTCGAGAAGGCGCACATGGAATACGTGCTGCGGCACATGACCAGCTACTACAACCGGTACTACGGGGGCATCCATGGCGAGATGAGCTCGCAGTGGCTCTACCAGCACATCGCCAAGGTCCGTACCCTTGCCACAGGACTCGGGCAATCGGGACGAAACTAACGCGCTCAAGATCATCGACGAATCCCCCTTCCGCACCCACATCTCCCTGGAGTACTTCACCCACGCCTTCCCCCAGTCCTCGATCATCGCGCGCTTCGAGCCCAAGGTCCGCAACTTCTCACTCCCGCTGACCATCATCGGCGCCCACCAAGACTCGGCCAACTACCTGTTCCCGCTGCTGCCCGCGCCCGGCGCCGACGACGACTGCTCGGGCACCGTCAGCATCCTCGAGGCGTTCCGCGTGCTGGCTGCGAGCGGATACACGCCCAAGAACGGACCCGTGGAGTTCCACTGGTACGCGGCCGAGGAGGGGGGACTCTTGGGGAGCCAGGCCGTTGCGCGGTACAAGAAGGAGGAAGGGGCGCGGATCGGGGCGATGTTGGAGTTTGTACGTTGCCTTTTGCCCCCGTTATCTGCATCATCATCCCGTGGGACTCACGCTGTGGCAGGACATGACGGCGTTCATCGCGCACAATTCGACCGAGGAGATCGGGTTCATCGCGACGGAGGCGGACGCGGCGCTGACGAACTGGACGGTCAATCTGAGTCGCGAGTATATCTCGATTCCGACGGAGGTGTATGAACTGGGCGCGTACGTATTTTTCCTTCGGTTCCATTTTGTCCTACAGTTCTAATTGTGATGCGTTGTGGGATAGCGGTGCCGGGTCGGACTACATGTCCTTCACGCAGCTCAACTACCCGTCGGCCTTTGCGTCGGAGGGCAACCCCCTGGCCGGCGGGAGAATGCCGGGCAACTTCGATCCGTACGTCCATGGCGTCAACGATACGATGGACGTGGACGATGAGACGGGGTATTTCTCCATTGACGTGAGTGGTTTCCCGGTCTTGGTCGTGCTCATTACTCACATTTGCGGAACAGCACATGGCTCGCTTCAGCGAGTTGGCGATCGCCTTTGCCGTGGAACAGGGTGGTTGGGATAACAAGTGGCGGTAGGCGATTTGTTTCATGACTATGTACTGTGCCAACTGTCGGTGTACATGAGCCTGGGTCGTCGGGTCACATAGATAGCTATTGAGAAGTTGCCGTTTGTCTTTCCGTCCTTCCCAGAGAATGAGCCCACTTTCCGCCAACCTCCTCTCCCCTCTTATTCTTCTCTCTGGCCCATTCTACATCGTTCGTACCCCAAAGACTCAGGTGATTCTCGCCCCATTTCTCGAAAACAGCTCTGGATAAAGACATCCGGCTTGGGAGACGGCAACCCTCGGGGACTGCGTGTGAAGTCGGAAGGGGTCACAGTTAAGATGCATGTCGATCGATGGAACAAGGAAGAAGTAACAATTGATCTCTCTGCTTGTGAACCGGTGGTATGTGTGGATGAGAGAGCAGGGATTGTAGTAGGGCCACGGTTTGACCCGGCGATACTGCGTGGCGTATAGTTCTGATTCGAGTAGCTCGGCTGCCTGGCCCACGAGCTTTATTGGAGTACCAATTTCCCAGTCCTGCGACATGCGGCAGATCATGTTGGTCGCTGCACTGAGCAGTTGTGAGATTTATTGGTTGGGTCCGTCAGTATCCGATCCGGCCTGCGAAGCAGTGCCCAGAGAAGAGAGGGGATGGCGATTTAGCGAACTAACTCATGATCGCCTCGGTGGAAGCACATCGAGTATTTGTCAGGTGCTGTGCAGGAATCCCAGGAGAGGAGAGTAGACACGGTCTTCCTACCACTTCGGCTGTGGAGCTTGAAGGCCGAATGGCGAAACGGCTGTCCGATCCCCTCGCCCGCAATAGAGCTACTCCACCGAACCGAACGGCACCTCAATGGGACGAAATCAAATGGTTCCAAGAGCTGCAAGTAGGGGTTTGCTTAACAGGCTGAGGCCATCAAAAAAAAAAAAAAAAAAAAAAAAAAAACTTTGCTCCCCCGTAGATAGTAGGGACAAGTCAACGGATCAGCCCCCCTCAGAGCCATGACTCTTTGCATGCCGACTGGGAAAGGCGTAGGGCATGAGCGGGAAGGAGACGAAGGATTCAGGAGAAGCGCGCCACATAAGTTACAGTATGTATCATCACCTGTGCTCGGTTTTGTTCATCTCGATAGGCCATCCAGCTGCCACGGTACCCTTCAGGACCACTAGGTACCCGTACATCAATATCTGCATACGTGCGGTGAGATTCTACCATTCCAACTTGGGGGGACCATATACATACCGTACCGACCTTGAGCGGCACAGGAAAAGAAACACTGTGAGTACCCGCGAGCAATTGCTGGTTATCGGTCCCAATCCTGGCGCCATCGATCCATCGATCGCTGGAATTGCTTTTTTTTTTTTTTTTTTTTTTTTTTTTTTTTCGCGTGCAGCAGCTGGCCATACACCCCACTGTAAAAGGTTGTAGGTGCGGGACAACTGCAGGATAACACTAAGAATGTCGGTAAGGTACTCCGTATCCTTGCTGTAGATCAGACTAGAAGGGATGTCGATGCGGTTGGTCCGGGTGCATAGATTCCGTACCATAGTATATATATCAGCATGTAGCTACCCATTAAGTCATCTTGACTCTTAATTCGATTGATTTCTGCAGTGAGACATCAGGCTTCCCTTTCGAGGCTGCTATTATCAAAAGGAACAGTCGCAGTACACACAGTTTCCCGCGATAGCCAGCCCTAATGACCCTCCTCCAATCCGAATCAATCCCCCCATACCCCCCATCCACCTCCCATCCCCGATCAAAAAAAACTAAGAACACTCCACAAACCCGTCATAATCACTCGCTCCGGTGTGGGTAATCACCCCGGCCAACTGATCATTGGAGTTGAAAATGACGCGATCCGCCCCCGGCGATCCCCCCGTGTAGACCTTGAAGCTGCTCAGGATCGGGTACTCGTAGTAGGTGCCGGACACGCCGAACGCGAACCCCTCGTCGTCGCGGTAGACGTGCGGGTAGTCGTCGATGGTGTCGCCGGACTCGTGCAGCGACCACCCTTTCGCTTGGGCCGCGCTGACGTCGCTCGCCCAGTAGCAGGTGCTGCCGCAGGTGTAGGCGCAGGATTCTTCGGCCTTGGGCTCGGGGGCGGGGGCGGCCAGGACCAGCGAGGTGGTGAGGAGGAGGGGGAGGAGGATTGTCTTTGTTCCCAGGGATTAGTTGGGGGTTTGGGGGGTAGGGGGATGGCGGCTTACCTTGATAGCGGACATTTTGGTAGCTTCGGTTTTTTGTAGTGGATAGGGCTGGGGATGGACTGAGGTGGTTTGTGCTGGGTAGGTTGGGTTGGACTGATCTGAGGCGAGATAACCAGGCCTATTTATCTCTTCCCCCTGGAAGTCTATCTAGTACCCAGACAGCGTCAACGGACTCCTCCGATCCCCGACATGTCAATCAAGTCTAATGCATGAAGCTCCGAGTGAGGTAACATCGGTGCCTTTGCAGCTGCAGTTGCATTGCAGTGCAGTCGAGATTATCTTCAGGGGATGGGCCAAGCAACGCAGACCACTGGTTGATTAGGGTTCGACGGGGTATGTTTTCTTCAGGGACTTCCGACGGAGATCCCGGGCGCCGGGGACTCACACCCAATCACTTGGATAGATAACGGCATGTGGCGGGGAGGAGGCACGGGAGGCGCCGATCTGTACCCTGGTTTTTAGTATCTTTTACTTTCCAGGGTCAGGAGTACTATACTTGCTTCAGGTTGTATCGTGCGTTGCTTGCCGCACGTTGGCTTTTGTAGTTGGTTTGGTGGTTGGGTTGGTGGTCGTGGTGGGGCGTGGGTTTACTGCTGCTCCTGCTGCTACTGCATCACTCAGCTAACATGCCATCATCACGGGTAAGGACTTCTCCGATCTGCTGGGATGTGCTTTCAGGTTGTTGTTGGTTGTTACCAGGAGGAAATTGCCTTGAATCTTTTGTTGCACTTGTATAGAATAAGGGCTTGGGGGGAGTCAATGGGCTTGGGTCTTTGTTCAAGGACCGAAGGGGATATGTTCTTTGCTGGACATGTACAGCCTCAGATTAGATGTAGTTCGCTGCTGTATAAATACCAGGTTCCTGTCTTCCAGTTTCATAGTAAATATCATCTGCATCACCTGTCGGTAAACAGACTCAGAATACAACGCGCATCACCTACCGTACAGTCCGCACACTGCAACTGCAACTGCAACTGCAATCTAATTCCACCATCCTAGAAACAGCAAAATGAGTACGCTCCTCATCTCCGCCTGGATGTGCCAGTACCTCCACCAGCTAACGCAGAACAGCGGTCTGACAGACTACCACTCCACCGCGCAGGACCTCTACCAAACCTTCCGGGAGCTGGTCTACGACCGCCGAGGCTACCTGCACCTCGAAGAACTGGCCCGCAACTCCTGCGAGGACCCATCATCGACCTACACCCTGCACATCGGCCACCTGCGCCGGGCCGCCCTCCAGCTCCTCGATCTCGGCGGGAAGCTGGCCGCGCTGGACGCCTCCGCCGCGGCCGCCACACAATCCCTGAACACCTCCACCCTGCTCCCTACCGCCGACGTCCTCTCCGCCATCCAGACCTCCCAGGACGTCGAGACCGCGCGCTGGCACCTCCGCGACCAGATCCGGCGGACGTTCGACACCGCGCGGTGGTGGCTGCAGGACCTGGGGGCGGTCATCACCGACGAGCTCGAGGACGAGAAACTCCCCCCGCCGCTGGGGCAGCAGATCGCGGACAAGCGGTTCCACGCGGAGGGATACCGGGGGTTTGCGGCGCAGTTGGAGGCGTGGTTTGCGAGGCGGCGGCGGCAGCAGCAGCAGCGGCAGAGCACCGTTCGTGATACTGTTCGTGATCCCCAAGATCCACGCAAAGAGTTCACACTCACCCCGCTCCATCACCGCCTCATCCGCCTCAACATCAAACGAAGACACTACATCCTCGCGCTCCAACAGCACTCCTCGGACGTGTACACCCTCGACCAGCTCCACGCCTTCCAGGAGCGCGGCGTGAACTTCCCCGCGCCGCCGCACGCCGACGCCGTGATTCACGGGTACTGGACGCAGCCGCCGCCCTCCACCACCAATTCACAAGAATCAAAAACAGCAACCTTCCAATGCCCCTACTGCCTCACCCCGGTCCCCACCGCCTTGCTCGAAGACAGATCCTCCTGGCGCAGCCACCTCACCGCCGACCTCCGCCACCTCACCTGTCTCCACCCGGCCTGCGAATCCCAAGAAGCCGAGGGGTTCGTCACGGTGCACGGCTGGGTGAAGCACCTCGCGACGGGCCGGAATATCGGCGCGGAGTATGATTCCTTCTTCGATGCTGCGTCGACCACAAAGGATGCCGCTGGGGCTGGGGCTGGGGCTGGGGCTGGGGCGGTAGCTGGAGCTGCAACCCCCCCCAAAAAGGCGGGGAGGGTTCCGCATACGGGGTTTCCGGATACATGTCCGATTTGCCTGTGGCAGCCCCATGATAGGGAAGGTGATGGTGAGGGGGCGATGCTCGTGCATCTGGAACTCGAATTGAGGTTCTTGGCGTTGTTGGCGATTCCCTGGGCAGCAGAAAAGCCGTATGGGCTTTTTGGGGAGGGGGCGTGGGAGAAATGGGTTGAGGGGCAGGTTGGGTCGAAGGAGAAGGTGAATGAGTGGGTGGATTTGGGTTTGTTGGAGGCTTGCGAGGATGGGCAAGGGGAGGGGGAGGCTTTGGAGAGGGCGGCGACGGGGGTGAATTGATTGATTGATTGATTAGCTCGGCTCCCTTTCTTTTTCTTGTGAATGGGGTGAGTAAGCTGTAATCGTGTCTTTGTTTTTGGAATTGAAGGTCATTAATGGAAATGGATGAAGTTAGTTTTTTCTTTTGAAATTGATTTGAATAGTTGTGTACTCGTAAGGAGGGTAAGAGGGAGGATGAATAGCCTCTTCTTCAGGTATATCTGCATTGGCGTATACGCATGAGGGGCAGTAGTTCTTGGGTGGAAGGATGCGCAACCAGGCAAAGGCATTTTGTGGATATTGGCTGACCCTGGTTCAGTGCACTGCCAGAAATAGCCATTGAATGATGGAAGAGATTCTTGTCGGGCTGCATCGCGCGGCTGAAGGCTGTCATTGGAGAACAGATAACTTTTGAGTTTATCTTTGATGCAGATTGTACTCGATGCTATCAAACTGACGGCTGTCGAAGGAACCCGGAAAAGAACATCATCCCTGGTCAAGGTATCTTTATTTGTGCACAGCCAACCGCACAATGCTTTCACTCTATTTTGCAGTCTATACAATCACCCAGCCAACTCCGGCCAATACTTCTTCACTATCGTCTTCTTGTTCACCTTGCCCATGGCATTGCGCTCAATCGCATCCACCAGCTTCAGCACCGTCGGCACCTTGTACGCCGCCATCTCCTGCTTGAGCTGCGCGCGCAGACTGCCCAGTTCCAGCGGCTCCGTCTGTGTATTGATGTCAGTGGTCTTGTACTTCTGGATAGGTCCATGCTAGTCAGGAAAGCTCACCCCGGCTCGTTGCTTCACCACCGCCGCCACCAGCTGGCCCCATTCCTCGTCGGCCAGCCCCACGACAGCCACTTCCTGAATCGCGTCCAGTCCCAGCATCTTCCGCTCCACCTCCAGCGCCGAGATCTTGTACCCGCCGGACTTGATCAGATCCACCGATGCCCGGCCCTGGATGTAGTACGCGCCCTGCGCGTCGCGCCGGGCGACATCGCCCGTCTTGAACCACCCGTCCTCGGTGAACTCCTTGGCGGTCGCCTCGGGCCGCCGCCAGTACTCGCGGAACACATTATCACCGCTGATCTCGATCATCCCATCCTCATCCACCCCCTCAATGACCCGCCCGGTCTCCTTCTCCGTCAGCCGCGCCCGCACCCCGGGCAGGGGCCAGCCGACGCTGCCGTCGATGCGCTGCTCGACCGGCAAGCCGCAGCTGATGCCCATACCGATCTCCGTCATGCCGTAGCGCTCGAGCAGCACCTGGCCGCCCGTGCACGCGGCGAACTTCTTCTTGATGGGCGTCGGCAGCGCCGCGGACCCGCTGACCACCAGCCGCAGGGCCTGGGCGCCCGCGCGCGCCGCCGCCTCCTGCGGGGTGCCGCGCAGGCGGGCCTCGAAGTCGTCCACCAGCCGCGAGTAGATGGTCGGCACGGCGAAAAACATCGTCGACCCGCCCTCGGCCCACCGCCGCCAGATTGTCGCCGGGTCGAACTTGGGGTGCATCTCCACCGTCACGCCCGCCAGCAGCGACGCCGCCAGCCCGTTGATGATCCCGTGCACGTGATGCAGCGGCAGCACGTGGATGAGCCGGTCCGCCGGCGTGTACTGCCACGCCTCCACCAGGCTGCGCGCCTGGAACGTGATGTTCTTGTGCGTGGTCACGCAACCCTTCGGGTTGGCGGTCGTGCCGGAGGTGTAGATCATCAACGCCCGGCGGGTGAGCGCCCATTGTGCGGGCTGGAGAGGGAAGAAGGCGGGCATGGCGAGCGAGGCGAGCTCGGGTTCCGGTTTTTGTTGGAATGGGGTGAGGTGCATGAACGGGATCGTGCTGCTACTGCTGCTGAGCCCCTGCAGCAATGCGTCTTGGGTTCCGGCAAAGGTGGGATGCAGAATGATCAATGAGGGGTCCGAGTCCCCGATCGTGTACAGGAGCTCTTTCACGGGGTGGGAGGTACCTTTTCGCAAAAATGGTTAGCAGTCCCAACCCACAAGTCTAGTTCATCTACCGCCGGACAAGAACCTACAAAGTGGCACGCACACACCCCCCGCCGCCCAGACGGCCCATTGTGTCACAACGTAATCATATCCATTGGGCACCAGGAACGCGATCCGACGCTCCGCCAGATCCCCTGTCTCCGTGAGCGCGAGGGTCTCCAGCAGATGCTGCTTCAATGCGGCCGTATCGGCCAGCAGCTGGCGGTAGGTGAACTGTTGGCCCTTGGTGGCATCGTCGACGGCGATGTGGTCGGGGCGAGTCTGGGCATGCTCCTTGGCCGCGCAGAAGAGGGGCAGCTCCGGCAGCGCTGCCAGTGCGGAAGAGCTTTATCATTCAAGGATGTGAGCCGGATAGGTGCGTTGTCCGCGGAGGAGGGATTATATGTCTGTCTGTATCTTACCTCGACTGCGATGAGGATGGCTGGTCCTGTACTACCTCTGCGGTGAGACCCATCGTGGCAACGGGCAACGAAGGGGAGTGAGGAAAGACGAAGAAGATGGAGTGTCTAGAACCAAAACAAGCGCGCGCGTGTGTATGGCAGAGAGAGAAAGAAAGACAGAAAAAAACTGAAGAATCAGCGACGCAGCCACTGCTTCCCCGCTTGTTCCCTCCATTGCTCGTTATGGATTGGCCAACTGCATGCCACTTCGGGGGGCTTGCATCCCTCGCTCGGCACTACTTCTGGACGCCGATGGCCTCCTCGGCTTCGGGCGGCAGCCGGGCGTGTTTTCCTCTTACGTACTGCGCTTCTCATAGAGAGAAAAAAGTGTCGCACGGAAAATGCTGAGATTCACTACGGTGGCTGATCGGTAGCTTCTCAGCTCATACCATGTAGAGTCTTGACCCGAACTCTGTTTTGTGACCTTGAATTGAATAGACAGCACAGGACTGCAGGTGGGTATATATGGCTGACAGTGACGGCAGATCGGTGCCTGAGGACACAGTCTCCACTCCGATAAGGGTAAGACTCGGGCTTATTCCCCTGGCCGAAGTCGGCCCGGGTGAAGACAATCCCGCCACTCAACGTGGTCATTCAGTAAGGTGTAGAGCGCATAGTGTCCGGTATAAATTAAGGGATGAAGCAGATCTGGGCCGACATATAATAATAGTATGCATCTAAAGTTGCATCTCAAAGCAACAAGCTTGCACAGAGCTGAATTGTACATAACGAGCCTCCCGAGGCTGGGTAGTAAAAATAAAAATATAGACAAGCGTGCGCAGAGTAACAAAAACGCTACAGATCAGACATCCCCTATTTCAAATGACTGGCGACGCGGCCGCCGCAGCTTCAGCCAGTCCTGAGATCAACGACTCCGAGCGCGTCATCTGCGGCCGTTCGGCTGAATCCTCCACCTCCAGCCCCTTGGCGACCAGGTCGGTGAAGTCGACTCCAACCTCGGTCAGCAGGCTGGCATACTCGTGCACGATATCAAGACATTTCTGGTACACGGTGGTCCCCCGCTGCACACTGCTCAGCTGCCGCGTGAGGAGCGCATTGAAGCCGTCGAGGTGATGCTTGGCCCAGCGGATGCTGGCACTGGACATGGCCGGCGGGAAGCATTGCTGATAAATGCTGATGGTGTTTTTGATCAAGGTGAAGTAGACGTAGGAAATCTGGAAGATATACATCGGGAGGTCGCCCTCGAAGACACAGGCTCTGTAGCACGTCAGTTCAGCTCATTACGATGGGAGCAGAAGAAACCCACCTGATCCGCTTGGATATGACATCAGTTCGCGCCTTAAGATAAGCCTCCCTAGCTTGGTCCTCGAAGCCCAAGCGCATCAGCCACGTCGACTTGGTCTTGGTCGCTTGAGGGAAGGAGGGAGTGTCCACCAGAGCACGCAGCAATACCTCGGCCAGGGCGGCCGCACGCTCATCCACCTTGGTTGTGATCACGTCCTGCGCGACCGCATTGCCCTTTAACCCTCGGGCAAGTTTGCGCAACCGCTCGATGTGGCCCACAGCATCCTCGAACCGCTGCAGAGCAATATCAATGTCCAGCTCGTCGATCTGACCCTCCACCCACCGCAGGTTCTGTTGCTTGCCGTCTACATCAATGCGCACCTCAGGCTTGTCTCGTCCACCGTCCATACTGACCGGCCGATCCGGCTGCGGAGAGTACGAGGCGTGGCGATAGCCTATTACCTCAGGGACAGCTTTGCCGGCGGCCTCGGTGTCCGACCGGAGGTTGCGTCGGAGATCCTCGACCGTCTTTCGAAAGGTGGCCAGTAGGTCACTCTTGGCTGAGCTGTCCCGCTTGTCATGCCGGTAGGTGAAAGGTTTGCCTCCGACACGCACGTTGATGGCGTTCGTGATGCCCCGGTCTTCAGCATCCTCGCGCGCAACCCCCGCGCCGAGATTGGCCCTGAGATCGATCATATCCACATCCTGAAGGGGCCAACATTCCTCTGCCACCAACTTCGTAGGCACGGGACCACGATGGCTGCTCTGATCCACGCGCTTGCGTTTCTTGGCCGCCACCAGCAGGTGATCGTTCAGCAGCACAATGTGCACCGGGCGCCGCGGCTTCCATGTTGCCGAATCCAGTTCGACCCAGTGTCCACTCTCCATCACAATGTGCCGGCCCGGCACCACCGGCAAGAACTTTTGCGATCCTTCGACGGTCTTCCACAACGTCTGCAGCTGCACGTTCCACATGCTCTCAAGATTTGCGACCGAGCTGCGGTTGGCGTGACGCTTGGGCAGTCGTTCATCGGGCATGGGCGACATAGGGTTAGGGGTGGTGCCGACTGTAGTTTGACCGAGCGTGGTAGTCAGCTCCGCCATCAGGGTGCGCAGGGTGCGCATTTCCCCTTTGAGCTTTTCCGCTTCTTTACTGATCTTGATGAATTGGGTCCGGTTCTGGTATACATTCTGCTGGAGGTCGGTGGATGTTCGGTTCTTGACTTTTCGTAGACTGCGCTGGTATTCCTCAATCTCTTCTTCCGACGCGTTCGCAAGCAGGTTGGCCACATCTAGATCCAAAGTCAGCGTCCAAGAAGCCGGCTGGGTTGGAAATAAAGCCACGCCAACTCACATTTATCGACGGGCAAACTGGGATCCCGCAGCGCATCCAAGTCCACCTTTGGCGGACCCGACGATTCGGTGGAGGGTCGGCGACTCGTCTCGGGTGGGCTCAGTCCTCCATACGTGGCCGGGAGCGGAGGTAGGCCGGGCACTGGCGGCACACCATCAAAGTCAGGGACTTGGTTGAACCGGGTCGAGTACCGTCGCTTGACGAGATCGGAGGTCGCATCTTTGTTGGCAGAGCTGGCGGTGGTCCCATGCACGGGGACGGCGGGTTTGCTGACAGCGGAAGCGCTGGTCGAAGTGCTGGGACTGGGGCTGATGGTATTAGGCGGAAGAGGGCCGGAGATGGGCTTCGGAGCACTAATCTGGGGTCGAGGACGGCGAGATTTGCTGCGAAGGGTCAAGCCACGGCTTTCCATGGTGACGTAGCAGGAAGGAAAGGTGAGAGGGGGGCGGGAGGGGGAAGAGGAGAAGAGGAGAAGATTGAACCTGCAATCGAGCGGGAGTATTGTTAGAGAGAGGGAAGAATAATAGAGGGGAAGGAGACGACAACGACAACGACGGCCGATGATGATGATGATCAACTCCAGGCACGAAGGCCGAAGCGGGAGGGTAAGTCCGATGCGGAGAAATGATGATCCCGGCAAAATCATTCCCCAATTGAGCCATTCGCATCTCGTCGTCATCTTCAACTCTCTCCCCTCGAGTCGACTCGCTACATCTCCATCTCCCGCTGCTGTTTTCGTTTTCGCTGTCTCTCCCCGGTCATCACCGTCTCCTCCATCCCCACCTACATCATGAGAACCTCCACTTTGGTGGCCGCCACCGCCGGCACGATCATCACCGGTCTTCTGGGTAAGACTCAGTTACGCCATGCTATCTATGGCCTGCGTGACGTGCGTGTTGCTAACTCGCTCTCCGTACCTGTTTAGCCTACGCCGTCTACTTCGATCACAAGCGCCAGACCGACCCCGAGTTCCGTCGCGCCCTCAAGCGGAACAACCGCCGCATGGCCCGCGTTGAGAAGGAGGAAGCCGAGGCCCAGGGCGCCATGCAGCGCGAGTCCATCAAGGCCGCCGTGCAGCAAGCCAAGGACGAGGGCTTCCCTACGGACTTGGAGGAAAAGGAGGCCTACTTCATGGGTCAGGTCGCTCGCGGCGAGTCCCTCTGTGCTGAAGGTATGTGTCTTCCGCGGTAATTCGACCTCCGCGCCCTTTCTCCGCAATCTTCCGGCGATATAGATACCAACCTTGGAGCAGAACCCGTTGAGGCCGCTTTGTGCTTCTACAAGGCCTTGAAGGTCTACCCCCAGCCTAAGGACCTCATCTCCATCTACGACAAGACGGTTCCCAAGGAGGTCCTAGAGATCCTGGCTGAGATGGTCGCCATGGATGCCGGCCTCCAGCTCGGCTCCTTCACGGCAGAGAGCTCCGGCCCGGAGAGCCACGGTGTGGAGTAAATTCGTCCGCCGTGATCGATTCTCTTTGTCCTTTACTCTTTCCTTCTCCATCCGTCCGCATTCTGCCTCGAACCTGCACCTCTGATCTGGAACGGGTGTCGCTACTGTGGTGACCTCCAGTCTCTGCAGGGTCATGGTCTGGCTGCAAACCCTCCCGGACGGATCTGTCTAAACATCCTCTTTGATCCCGCTTTCCCTCTCCGCTACTCGTGTAATTTCCTAGGTCGTTCATGTGTTCTGCTTGCCTTATTTTTTATTCCTTTTATCGTTTTCCCCTGTATATTTGCATTGGGTCTTGAGTGTCGATGAGACGGACATCTCTTGGTAATGCTCGGCGCCATCATGACTTGTGTGGGTTGATGCTGATGATTTTTTTCATGTTTTTCCGTGATTTCCTTGCTCCGGCTATTTGTTCTCTGCTGGGGCGTGTATTCTTAGAAGCGAGCAGTGGTTCTCTTTATTGCTGTGAGACGGGGTCATCGGGAAGAAAATGGGTGATAGTCGCTATAAAAGATGATTAAAAGTATAAGTATACTAAGGATGAAAGGTCCAAGTTAACTGCAGTTATCTGCGACCGTTGCATGAATGCAAGAATGAATGAATGACGGGGGGGGCCACTCACTCCGCCGATGATCCTTTGTTTCATGAATCACGGACCTCGAAGTGCGTAATGGATGAGCAGCGCAATAATTCGCAGCTCGTGCCAGGGTCGATCGTCGGTGCCGCTTGTCTCGCCCCAGTGCCGGTCAGGCCAATGAGGGTGGAACGCGAGGTTGACCAGGTCCACTGCCAATTTGCGCGATGGATTTACCGTGATTAAACCACCGAAAACCACTGGTTAACAGTACTTGCTCAAGTATTAGTGGAGGAGAGAAATGGCCAGGGATGGGTTCATGTCTTGCTGCCCGGCCCTCCCCCCCTTCCCTTCCCTGACCTTGGAAGGTTGGTTGTACTTAATCATGCTCGCTTTCCCTGCTTTTTTTTTATTCTGTAAGCGTTAGCCTGAATTCCCCTTCGCTGCTTCCCTCTTCCTTCCCCTTCTTCGTCATTCGTTTCTTTTCCGTTGGTTAAGTCCTTCGTTCACTCGTTCTGAGATTATCGCTCGCTGCATTCGGTGCTAGACATCGACCTAGAATTGTGTTGTTGCTGTTGCACTTTGCGCACATTTGAATATCATCATCATCATCATCATCAGCTTCTATAGAAAAGGAAGGAAGAGAGAAAACAAAAAGAAAAGAAAAGATGGTTCCCGTGGGTGCCCCCCCTTTCAGGCAACAAACCATCCTATACTTCCTCATGATCGTGATCATCATGATCATCCCAGCCAAGAACAACAGTTAACCCTACCTAGACTTACGCTCGTCTGCTCGCCACTGCGTGCGCGTTGGCTACTACTGCCAATGCTGTCACCCCCCTTGTTGTCAAAGGCACCGATTTTGTCAACAGCAAGACTGGTGATCGCTTCCAGATCCTGGGTGTCGAGTAAGCAAGCCCCCGCAGTCCAGTTCGCCCTGGTCATGCCATTTGCATAGAAACAGAATCGCTGATAGTCGACACTCGTACACAGTTACCAGCCTGGTGGTTCCTCTGGCTTCAGTACGACTGAGGATCCCCTCAGCCAGCCCGACGCCTGTCTTCGTGATGCCGCCCTGATGCAGAGCCTTGGTGTCAACACTATCCGTGTTTACAACTTGTCGCCCACCATCGATCACAGCAAGTGTGCTTCCATCTTCAACGGTGCCGGTATCTACATGATCTTGGATGTTAACTCCCCGCTGTACGGCGGCTCTCTGGATCGTACCGACCCCTCTGGCACCTACAATGCCGTGTACTTTGAGCAAGTCTTCGGTGTCATCGAGGCCTTCAAGGACTTTCCCAACACCCTTGCCTTCTTTGCGGGCAACGAAGTCATCAACGAGGACAGTGTCTACGAGGCCCCTGCCTACATTCGGGTACGTTATTTGCCTTGCGCTCATGCCAACTGTCAAATGTCAACATAGCTAAAATCCGATGTTTTCCCAGGCTGTGACCCGCGACATGAAGGACTACATCGCTAAGAACGCAAACCGGACCATCCCCGTCGGTTACTCTGCTGCGGACGTGCGCCCCATCCTCGTTGACACCCTCAACTACCTGTCTTGCGACCTCAAGAACTCGACCAGCTCCCAGGCCGACCTGTTCGGTCTCAACTCCTACTCCTGGTGCGGAGACTCCACCTACAAGGAGAGTGGCTACGACGTGCTCGTCGAGGACTTCTCCAACTCTTCGCTGCCCGTCTTCTTCTCCGAGTACGGCTGCAACCTGGTGACGCCCCGCACGTTCTCCGAGGTTGCGACCCTCTACGGCAAGGAGATGTCCGCCGTCTTCTCGGGCGGTCTGGTCTACGAGTGGACGCAGGAGGCGAACAACTACGGTCTCGTCGCCGTCAACAGCAGCGACACCGTCTCCCTGCTGACCGACTACGACAACCTGAAGACCCAGTACGGCAAGCTGGACATGAGCAGCATCGAGTCCTCTAACGCGACCCAGACCTCTCAAGAGGCCGTCACCTGTGACTCGGCGCTGATCAGCACCAGCACTTTCCTCAACTCCTGGGACCTGCCCAGCCGCCCCACCAAGGTCGACGACTGGATCAGCAACGGCTTCACCAACGCCACCGTCGGCAAGCTCGTCACCGTCTCGTCGACCGCGATCCCCCAGACCGTCTACTCCTCCAGCGGCGGCAAGCTCTCGAGCATCAAGTACACCGTCCTGGCCGACGACGCGTCCAACGTCCCCAACAACGAGACCTCCACCACGACCAGCAGCAACTCGTCCAGCTCGTCCAGCACCTCCAGCTCCTCCAGCAGCTCCAGCAGCTCGAGCTCCTCCAGCTCCCACGAGAGCGGTGCTACCACCGCCGCCGCTCAGATGTCCGCCTCCGTCCTCGGTCTCCTGAGCGGAGTCACCCTGTTCGCCGCTTTCTTGCTGTGAACCCATTCTCAACACATTATATAGAATCTTGAATTATATATTTTTCTTACGCGCGCCGATGTTCTTATGGCATTAGCTCGCTCATCCTTTTGATTGATCTATACGATGATTCTCTTGTTCCCGGCGAACGTGTTCTTAATCCCGCAGGGAGCCTCACCCTGACCCCGGTTTGGTCGGTGGGCGTGGAGACGAATTTCATGTACAAAGTATGACAGGTCTGGTCTGTTTTTGTTCCACATCCCCCATTTTTGAAAGCCCCGGGGGCCGGGGCCATGGGCCTGGCATGAATGGGGAGGGAGACACGGGAATATGAGGTCTTTGGTTGCTTGCTTTGGTTGCTTTGGTTGCCCTGCTTTATGCTACGAGTATATCGATATCGTCTAATCCATCTGCTGTATATACCACACCTTTCCCTTTCGGGCTGCATTCCTGGGTCAGCGTGCTTTTGCACGTTTATTGTTATGTATATGTTTAACCAGATAGTTACGGGGCAAGTAGTCTGAGAACAAGGACCTGACATTTACTACGAAGTGTGCTGCTATGTGTGAGTTTCAGTCAAGTGTTTCACGGTATATTCAGTCCCCCACTCTTTTGTGTAGATTCTCTTCTATTATGCACGTGTAGATCCATCCATTCAATATCTGAATCACAAGTTACAATAACCCCGAAAGCACGTCTAGAAACCAACCCCTGCAAGAACAAACAAGGCACAGAAAGCGCATCGTAGGTACAGCACCACAACAACCACAAATATCACCACACAGGGGGAAAACCGCCCTGCGGACATAATTCCGGAAAAGATATGAAACAAACACCTAGAAAAATTACACGGACGCAATATAGCACGGGATTACTTCTATAAAAGATCCGAAAAACTCGGATCAAAGGGCGCGCCCCTTGCCTTTATCCCTGCCGGACGAGGGCGGAGGAGGCGGCGGGGTAGCCGACCACGGGGCGAGGGCGGGGAATTCCTCCGGCTGGGACTGAGATTGGCTCTCCGCCTCGGCGAGACTCAGCTGGATCGCGAATTCCAGGTCGTCGATCTCCTGCTGGCGACTGCTCTCGGGCAGGACCGGGGAGGTCGAGGCTGGCTGAGGAGATGGGGAAGTGGAATAGGGGGTTGGGTCGAACGCAGGCGGGCCGAGGTCGGGCTTGGGGAGCGGAGGCTGGTCCAGGAGACTGAGACGGATGGCCTCGGCGATCTCGGGGTCAAGGTTCTCTTCGTCGTCCAGAGGGTCTTCGTACGGGGAGGAGGCGGAGGAGAGCTCGTCCGGCGCGAAGGAGCTGTCGTTTGGACCGATGGTGTCGCTTGGAGAGGTGCTGACGGCGGAGCTGGCGCTGGGAAATGCGCCGGGTAAAGCGATATCGCTGCCACCCCGCTTGACCGCCTCACTAGAGAAGGATTCTTCGCTAAGGAGCTGGGCGTATGCGAGCAGTTGGTCTTCGCTCACGTCGGGCCCCAGGAGATCCACGCCGAAGCGCTGGCTTAAATGCGCCCGTTCCTTCTCGTCGGCAATCCTCTGGCGCTCCATTTCCACCCGTTCGTCCTGGATGTAGTCGTTCAGTGCGCCACGGCCGCTGTTGTTAAAACGCTGGCCGCCGTCTGTAGCGCCGTTGCTGCCTCGGAGCCCACGACGCAGTCGTCGCTTGCTGGACTTGTACTGGTCGGCAGCGGAGGCGCTATAAGACCAGTAGCGCAGATGAGTGCCTAACGCGACCATGCCACGCAGCACAGTAGGATCCGTGTCGAGGCAGATAGCGCCGGTGGCGTAATAGTTGTTGCCAATTCCATGCATGGATGCCTCGGCTTGGACGAGACGGCGACGAGCGCGCGAGGAAAACCGTGAGTTGATGGTCCGAATAGGCCGGGTCGAGGATGCCAGAGGATCCCAGGCCTGAACGAGGCCGTCGTTGCCTCCATGCACCAAGTACAGCGACGTCAATGCTACGCTAGACACCTGCGGCGACTCAGTCTGGATGACGCGGATAGGCCCGATGTCCTTGATGATCTCGGGGTTCCTCGAGGCCGGAGATCGGACGTCCCAGACAAACACCATTCCCGTGGTGGTTCCCACAGCCATGTACCTTCCGCGTTGACCTGGTACATCGGTGTCTGATGTGGCCTGCTTAAGGTGTGGTAATGGAGACGACATAGCAGACGAGAACGCGGAACTACCAGACATGCCAATCAGCGGATCCTCATCCGCCGTCAACAAGGCATAAGTTGACAGATCCAAGGCGGTGGTCGTGATCTGGACAGACTTCCGGTCATTGAAGTTGAAGTCCGAGATGCACCATTCGGTGTTTGCGGCTGTACAAACCGATTCACCGAACCCACTTGAGGCGCGAGATGGAGTAGACCTACCGGACGTGCCGGCCAATGAGGGTGTTATAGGTGACTTCACGGGCCCTCCGAAGAGGGACGGTGCAGGAGCACCATCCATAGCGAGGGGGCCGAGACTCAACGGCGGCATGGCAAGCTTGGAGATCTTGCGGGTGTAACGTCGGATCGCCGCCGTTTCATCCTCGCTCATGCCACAGGAGATCACTATGAGCGACTCGCCCGCGCCCTGGCCATCGTCTCCGGCAAAATCCACAATCAGCTCACGCCTCATATCCCAACCCTCGCAGACTTTCCTGAAGTGCTTGGGCTTGAACGAGAGGAAGCGCTCGATTTCCTTAGTCTCTGCGATAATCTGCTTCTCGTCGAGCTTCATGGCATCAGACGATGATCTGGGGCTGTAGCTACCATCGAGAGATTCCCGACTAAACGGGTCCGGTCGAGCGGTTCGCCGGGTCAGTTCTACCAACTCCCACCGGGCACTTCTACCAGTCTTCCACGCGAGCTGATCGTACTCTTCAGCAGTCAGCTTCGTGGAAGCCACATCCGGCTGTCGTGGGATATCAGACAGGTAGAAGACCTCGCCCAGTGCATTGAGGACAGCCGCCCAAATGCGACGACGCGCGTAGCGTCTTGGTGAGAAACTCTCATCGACAGCAATCGCGACGATGGGAACCCCTGGACATAGTACCCATCTCGCGGTCACCTGGCCTCTTTCGTACCGTTTCTCATAGGTAGGATGAGGGCCGAGAGCGTACGCTGACAAAATACCAGTGGATGAACCTGAAAGCATTGCAATCAAGCCATCAGTCATCTTGAGCATATTGGAGGACTTGGCGATCCACACAGCAGTGGTACCGCTAGTAATGTGATTGAGCGCGGGAATCCCCAAATGAGGCTGAGATCCCAGATCCGACAACCCCAAAAATCTACCGCGTTGCTCGGTCGTTGAGATGAAGTAGGCGCGGCCCTGCGGACAAGCCTCGCCGTATATCATACCATACGGCTGACTGACGTCCATGCGATTCGGCATGCCAGCGAGGTCTCCGGACCCGAGCCCATACTCGGCATCACCAGGGAAGAGATCGGCAAAATGCCGGAACATCTGGTGATCGGAAAGGCCCCAGGTCCCGACCTTGACCGCAGACGGGTCGCTGGCGGAGGCGATGCCTTGCTCCGAGGCCCCATGAATGAAAACCGGTTCCTTCTTGGTGACCTCCGACCCAAAAGAGCCGTGCAGATGGCTGACAGGGTACAGAAGCTGGGAGGTATAAGTGACCACAGCGCTGCCATTGCGGACATTCGCAGTGCGGACGGTGCTGGATCTCTTCGGCGGTTCGAACTGGCCCGGCTTGCCCCGGGAGAGCGACCGCAGCAAACGTGTGCGGAGGATGTACTCGCTCCGCCATGAAGCCAGAGCAGTCAACCGCGAGAAGTAGCGTTTATCAGACGTCACACGGTCCGAGTTTTCACCAACAGACAGCCATACCCCATCCTCTGCCGTGTACGGGCCGGGAAAGTACCGAGAAAATGCAATTCGCCACGCGTGGGGCGTGGTGACCAAAGTGTGAAGCCGGCGAGATACCAGCGCAATCGACGACAGGGACGGAGGCGGCAAATGCGACAGAATGTGCGTGAGTACCTCTATCCAGCACAGCAAATCAGTCTGCCAATCCCTACTTTGGACCAGAGGCGAGGTGCAAGCATACCGTTGGGGAAAGATTCCAGCGACAAGCCCGAGTACGTAGATGCTGAGGGCGTGACCTTGAGGCCCCGGTCGGCGGGGCTCCTGAAAAAGTGCGCCGCAGCAGCAAGCTCGTACTGGCCGACAGGGTCAATAGACGACGGGAGGGGTGGTGGAGTCGCAGAGCGCCCGTTTAAGGGCGGCTGTGCGCCGGATGAGTCACGGCTGAGAATGCAGTCTCCAGGCTCGCCATCGCGAAACCCAGAGACTCGTTGCTCACCATGCGAATCATGTCCATGCTGGGTAGGATCGAGAGGTGCTTCCAAGAAGGGTTTAACCGGAGGCGAGCGGTCGAAGACTGTGGAAGGCTCTGATTGCATAAAAGAGTTTCGCGGGGTAGGTGGCACAACGGAGGCGACTGAACCAGGAAGACAGTCTGGGTCAGTCGAAAGGGTGAGAGGGGCGGAAATTTGAGGGAGGGAAAGCGCGCGGACAGGCAGGATGGGCAGAGCGTATAGACAGCAAGTAGACAAACTGTAGAGTAGAGGAGGGAAGGTTGAGAGAGATCCAAACGAGAGAGAAGGGGAGAGAGAAGAGTAGGAGGGAAAGAAAGGTAGAAGTGACGAAAGGAGGGGATCGGACGGACCCGAGCCGGTCTCGCCCGCGTCCCATGATTTACGTCACGTGAGCACGCGGCGAGGCGCGACTTTCTCGAAAAGGGAATTAATTGATTATTTCATTGTCAGCCCAATGATCGAACTACGCACTGGTACTGTGTCCAAACTGCAACGAAAGGTTTTCAACGCTCTATGCAGGAGAATACCCATCTTATCTTTCCAGTCGGTAGCGTAGGCAGCACTGGCCCATTCCAGGCAGCCAGGCGATACATGAAAGTCATATAACCGAGTTCATTCTAGCCGTCTGTCTACATCTCTTCTCGGTCATCAGAACTTCCCAACTTCATCATATCTTATTCCGCCATAAAATAGACCCACGATGCCAAATCTTGGCGGTAAGTCACTGTATCCACCTTGAAAAGTCCCTCAACTAAACGCCGATCAGACGCGGAAACCATCCGCATCCTCGTGGCCACCGACAACCATGTGGGCTACAACGAGCGGGACTCCATCCGGGGCGACGACAGCTGGAAGAGCTTCCACGAGGTAATGTGCCTGGCCAAAGAGCACGACGTGGACATGGTGCTGCTAGCGGGGGATCTCTTCCACGAGAACAAGCCGTCCCGGAAGTCCATGTACCAGGTGATGCGGTCGATCCGCATGAACTGCCTGGGCGACAAGCCGTGCGAGCTGGAGATGCTCAGCGACGCGAGCGAGAACTTCCAGGGGGCCTTCAACCACGTCAACTACGAGGACCTGGACATCAACGTCGCCATCCCCATCTTCTCCATCCACGGCAACCACGACGACCCGTCGGGCGAGGGCCACCTGGCGGCGCTGGACATCCTCCAAGTTTCTGGATTAATCAACTACTACGGCCGCACGCCGGAATCCGACAACATCCAGGTCAAGCCGGTGCTGCTGCAGAAGGGGCGGACCAAGCTCGCGCTGTACGGGATCAGCAACGTGCGCGACGAGCGGCTGTTCCGCACCTTCCGCGACGGTAAGGTGAAGTTCTACCAGCCCTCCATCCAGAAGGATGACTGGTTCAACCTGATCTGCGTGCACCAGAACCACCACGCCTACACGGAAACGGGCTACCTCCCAGAAAACTTCCTGCCGGAATTTTTGGATCTGGTCATCTGGGGCCACGAGCACGAGTGTCTGATCAACCCGCGCCGGAACCCCGAAACCCACTTCCACGTCATGCAGCCGGGCTCGTCCGTCGCCACCTCGCTGTGCCCCGGCGAAGCCGTCGCCAAACACGTTTCTATCGTGAGCATCACGGGCCGCGAGTTCAAGAGCGAGCCCATCCGCCTCCGGACCGTGCGGCCCTTCGCCATGCGCGAGATCGTGCTGTCGGAAGAGAAGGGGGCGCAGAAGCTCGCGCGCAAGGAGAACAACCGCACCGAACTCACGCGGTTCCTGATGGGTATCGTCGAGGAGCTCATCGAAGAAGCCAAGGAAGAGTGGCTCGAGATGCAGGACGAGGCGCCGCCGACCGCCGATGACGAGGACGACGAGCAACCCCGCGAGATCCCCTTACCGCTGGTGCGCCTGCGTGTGGAGATCTCCACCCCGGAGGGCGGCAGCTACGACTGCGAGAACCCGCAGCGGTTCTCGAACCGCTTCGTCGGCCGCGTCGCCAACGTCAACGACGTGGTGCAATTCCACCGCAAGAAGAAGAACACGGCCGGCGGCGGCACCCGGCGGAAGGACGGCGCCACCGCAGACGTCGACGAGGCGGCCATCTCGCACCTGACGACCCTCGACACCGTCAAAGTCGAGCAGCTGGTGCGCGATTTCCTCGCCACGCAGTCCTTGACCATCCTGCCGCAGAACTCCTTCGGGGACGCAGTGGCGCAGTTCATCGACAAAGATGACAAGCACGCGCTGGAGATGTTTGTCAACGAGTCCCTGGAGAGCCAGATCAAGCATCTCATGGCGCTGGACCGCGACACCGACGAGATCGACGCGGCGGAGGAGCTGGCGCAGAGCTCGTTGCACAAGGCCATGGAGCGGTATCGCACGCAGATGGAGGATATGTTCACCCGCGGGGTCAACAAGCGCAGCCGCCACGCCCGCGGCGGCAAGCGGCGGTACAAGCCCAAGCCCGACGGCTGGGACAGCGAGTTCGATGGCTCGTGGGAGGATCAGCCGGGCGCGCTGATCCACTCGGACAATGAGGGCGGGGATCCAAACGCGGACGTCGCCGCGGAGGACGGTACTGGATCTGCAGCTGCTACGACAACCCGCGCATCCTCGACCACGCGAGGCAGGGGGCGGGGACGCGGCGGGAGAGCCGCAGCTACGACGAGTACACGGAAAACCACCACAACCACGGCAAAAACTACAGCCACGGCCGCGAAAAAGGCCGCCGCTACACCGTCAAAGACAGCTGCAGGTAAAGGCCGTCGTCGTCGCGCGGTGTCGGAGGATGAGGACGACGAAGAGGAAGATGTGATTATGCTTGACGATGACGACGACGACGACGACGACGATGATGCGGTATCCGGCCTGCCAGATATCCACGAAGAAGATAACGATGACGATGACTCCCAGGCTCTCTTTGTCAAACAACCTGCAACTCGGACACGGCGGGCAGCAGCAGCAGCAGCAGCAGCAGCAGCGGCGGCACCTCCAGCTACCACCTCTACAAAGACTATGACCACCAGCCAACGTCGCGCAGCCGCTCCGCCTGCAGCCTCAACCCGAGCCACGGGCGGGACGAGCACGCGCCAGACGAGAACCCGACAGCAAACCCAGACGACGCTGAATTTCGTGGGCTCGCAGAGCAGCGCTCCCCCAAGCACGCGGACGAGGGGCGCACGCGTGGCCAGCGAGGAAATCGACGACGACAGCGATGGGTTCGAGCCGATGGCGGTGCCTCGGCGGCGGTAGCCAGGGCCGTCTAGTCTGCGGACGTATTACTCGATAGAATTTAGGTTGGGTCGATTCCAGTGTAGCGTAATTCAGCATCAACGGCGCATCGGGGGACAGATTTTTCCAAATGGCATGGCGTTCTCCCAGGTTTCACCATCTAATCGATCTATCCAGCGCGGTTTCTCGAACTTGAGCGCCAACCAATTCATCAATTTGTAGCTCGTCTACGACGTAGGAATCCAATTATGAATTCAATCATGACGCTCCGCAGTAAACCCGGGGTGCATGGCGCGGAGGGGGGGAGGGGGGCTCCGAGCCCCGAGCCCCGAGCTCCAAGCTCCAAGCTCCAAGCTCAACGGTGCGGGCTCGCGAGAAGAAATGCCCAGTGGGCGGCAAGCGGTGGTTGATTGCAGCCAAGCTGGGCAATGGGCTGGCTTGCAGTGGGCGGGCACAGACGCACTATTGCTTGACCAGTCCGAACTAGCGGGTGGCCATTGGTCCCCCTTTTCCAGTCGGGTGAAGTTGCAGCCATGCTAACCAAGGTAGAGAGACGGGAAGACAAAGGTTTTATCTATGATTGTCGAAGTCAGAGTCAGAATCAGAGTCAGGTGTTGATCGAGTCTAGATTGATGATCGTTATCTTGGTGGTGGTAGTAGAGGTAGAGAGGGCAGGCCGGATAAGGGGGCGGGGTTGTCGGTAGGTAAGTTAGTAGGTAGGTAGGTTAGTTAGTTAGTAGTTATGGGAAAGAGGATGACAGAGGGTAAACTTTACCTTATTCTCATAAACCCACTCCCCTGGCAGCGCAGCAATCACTCAATATCCAATATCCAATTTCCAATAAAGTCAATCACACCATGGATCCATGATGGATGTAGGCTGCAGTCAACCGACCAGAACAAACGAATACGACATGGAAAGGGGAGTGAGTGCCCACTGCCCAGTGAGTGCAGTGAACCCTGCTGGGAGTGCTGGCCAATCTCCACAAGGCGAGTGGATCCAGGATCCAGGATAAAGCCATGAACTGCCGGAGAGTCCAAAAAGATGGACCCCCTGACGCTTTACTCAGTCGAGGAAAAGACAAACACCAACTCTCGCGCTGGCGGCTTGGCGAACCGAGATATGACCAGGAGAATTGCCGTTTTGGGTAACGTCCTCCAGCATCATGGATTATGCAGCATCTCAATTGAGCCTTCCAGCCTTCCAGCCTCCAGCCCGCTCCACTCCTCCAGCTTTCCCCGACTCGAGTCCTTCCTTGCCTGCACTGTCCGCACTATCTGCATCGCCTGTGCCTGCCATGGTTGATCCGCGCTTGCAGCTTGGGCCCGCCGGCCTCGTTCTTCTGCCTAGTCTAAGACGTCTCCATCCTCCCCCCCGGCCATTTTCCTCTTCTTCCTCTTCTCTCCCTCCTCTTTCTTCTTTCTTCTCTTCTCCAGGTGTTTCATCCCTCAGTCACTCGTTTCTTCAAACTCCACTCCACTGACCATAGTCTTTCGTTTCGGGATCAGGATTTCTGATCCCTCGCCCGTCGGCAATCATACCTATCTCCCCCCCCCCCTGAGTCACGTCACAATATCCAGTCCTTTACCACCTTTTCAAACACCGTAGAACGCCATGAAGTCCATTAGCGCAACTGCATGGCTTCTCATCGCCGGGGTCGAGGCCGCCAGTCATGCCCACCGTCATGGACACCACGCGGCCGTCGAAAGAGCCGTTCAGGCGACCAAGCAGACCGGCAGCTGTCAGTTTCCCTCGGACGCCGGCCTGGTGGCCGTCACCCCGGGCGAGCTGAACGGGGGCTGGGCCATGAGCCCAGACCAGGAGTGTACGCCCGGCGGATACTGCCCGTACGCCTGTCCGCCAGGGCAGGTCTCCATGCAATGGGACCCCGAGGCCACCTCGTACACTTTCCCGCTGTCGATGGTAGGTGTCCCCGCCAGCTCCGTGGCACGGACCACCAAACTGATCACGGCCTACAATAGAACGGCGGCCTGTACTGCGACGAGGACGGCAACATCCAGAAGCCCTTCCCGAAGAAGCCGTACTGCCAGGACGGCACCGGAGCGGTGAGCGCGAAGAACAAGTGCTCCAGCCATGTTTCGTTCTGTCAGACCGTCCTGCCGGGCAACGAGGCCATGCTCATCCCCACCTTGGTGCAGGAGCTGGAGACCCTCGCCGTGCCGGATGTCGAGTACTGGCTCGAGACTGCGGCGCAGTAAGTCTTTGTCTGAGCGAAGGTGGTGCATGCACTGACCGAAGCAGCTTCTACATCAATCCACCCGGCTATAGCACCGACACAGCCTGTGTCTGGGGAACTTCGTCGAGCCCCATCGGCAATTGGTCGCCTTATGTTGCCGGGGCCAACACCGACGCCTCGGGCAACACGTACGTGAAGATCGGATGGAACCCGATCTACCTGGAGTTGACGACGCCCTTCCGCGACGTGGTGCCCGACTTTGGCGTGGAGATCGAATGCGAGGGCGACAGCTGCAATGGACTTCCCTGCAAGATCGATCCGGATGTGAACGGAGTCAACGAGATGACGGGCTCCAGCTCGATCGGCGCCGGAGGGGCCGCGTTCTGCGTGGTCACTGTTCCTAAGGGCGAATCGGCGAACATTGTTGTGTTTGATAAGGCGGGCTCGTCTGGGGGCAGCAGCACTGTCAGCAGTGTTGTGGCCAGCAGCAGCTCAACCATCAAGAGCACCAGCACTTCAAGTACCTCGACCAGCACCAGCACCAGCAGCACCAGCAGTACCAGCACCAGCACCAGCATCAGCACCAGCACCAGCACCTCGGCTACTCCTACCAGTACCAGCACCAGCATCAGCAGCACCAGCACCAGCAGCTCATCCATCGTTTCCAGCACCAGTTTCAGTACCGCTTCTAGCACATCCATCGCAGACAGCAGAACCACCACCATCTTCTCCACCACCATTATCTTCAACCCCACGCGGATTCCCATTCAAGGCCCCTCATCGAGCGTGAAAGTGAGCCCATCTTCCGCCGCGGTCGCATCCGCCAGCTATACGTACGCGCCGCACGCTTTCGTTGAAACCGGCCACGTGCAGATGGAGGCGGTTGCTGAGAGTGCCAGCGAAACGGCTGCGACGCCGACCGTCATGACGGCGGCTCAAGGAGGCGCCAGCAGCAAGACGGTGTCGAGGCTGGGGTTGGTGTTGGCGGTGATTGGAGCCGTGCTGATGGTTTAGACTGCATGTCTGACCTTCATTTACTACATTAATTCTGTTTCTTCTTCACTTCACTTCGACAGGAACATTTTACCTTATATTATTGTATACCCTTATGATACGATGTTCTTGTATTTTATTGATTGATGAGTTTTATGTTAATATTAATCTTCGAGAGTGGTTGGCAATTGCATTGTTCGTGGGTACGACGTGAGTAAGAGTAGAATGTGTTGTGGGCCGTAAGGAGGAAAGTGAAGGAAGGGGAGATGACAGAAGAAGGGAGTATAACTATTCGTAGCAACGAAAGCAACCAAAACATCCGGCCTCGGAAATGCCAAGCGGGAGGGAGAACGATAGCGTCATCCACACCTCCGTCTCCGTATCTACAGCCATCTTCCGCTTCTCCGTCTTCCATCGCACTCTCTTTTTCGTGTACACACCACAGAACTGAAAGTCTGGAAGTCTGGAAGCCTCGAAGTCTCTCAAGATGCCTCCCTCCCCACAGACGGTACGTCTGCCTTTTTTTTTCCACCTTGACCATGAGCTTCAATCACCACCCCAAACCCAAACCCTTCCAAAAACAAACCCCCGCACCTCAAACCCCGCACCCAACACCAACACCAAACACCACCCCCGATCCCACCACCCCATCCTAACTAGGGAATGCAGACAAAACTAACCAGCACCCTCCACCTCCTCATCCCGCGCCTCCGCCTCCTCCAAAAAAAAGACACCGCCAGCAGCGTCATCCAGCGCCGCGACCTGTCAAGCCTCCTGGCCGAAGGCCGCGACTCGAGCGCCCGCATCCGCGTCGAGAATGTGATCGCCACCGACACCGCCGTCGAAGCCATGGAGATGGTCGAGCTGTACTGCGAGTTACTTCTGGCGCGGGCGAACGTGCTCGACCAGGCCGCGTTCGGGGAGAAGGGCGCGCAGGCCCGGAATCGCGCGAGACTGGCCGCTGCCGCTGCCGCTTCTGGTGGGAAGCATAGCGCCTCGGGGGAGACCGGAGGAAGTGGCAGTTTAGGCGGCAGGTTCTCGATTTTTGGGCTGGGGAAACACGCACCGTCACCGTCTTCCAACCCCCCCGGCGAAGCGGAGCAACCCACCACCACCACCACCACCACCACATCAGACAACGGTACGCACGCGGCAGCGGCAGGGCAAGAGGAGTACATCGACGCCGCCCTCGACGAGGCCGCGGCGGTGATCTTCTACGCGTACCCGCGCTTCCCGCACGACGTGCGCGAGCTCACGATCCTCCGGAACCTGCTGGGTGAGCGGTGGGGCAAGGAGTTCATGGCGCTGGCGCAGGAGGATGCCGTGCCGGGCGTGCGCGTGCCGGCCCGCGTGGTGAAGGTGCTGCGCGTGCGCGCGCCGTCGGCCGAGTTGGTGGATTGTTATCTGAGGGAGATTGCGCGGGCTTATGGCGTTGCTTGGGGGGGTGGGGAGAATCTTGTTGAGGGGGGTGGGGAGGTGCCGACGATTTCCGGGTTGGATGGTGGTGGTGATGGTGATGGTGATGATGGTGATGATGCCCCCGGCGATGGGGATGGGGATGAGGGAGATCCGTCAACACCGATACGCCGACAGCGCTCGCCGGTCGAGAGCGAAGCGCGCCGGGCTTCCGAGACCCTCGCGCTCAATCAGGCGACGCCGCCCAGGGGCTGGCAGCAGGGGAAGAGCTTCGTGAGTGTGGCGCCGCCGGGGCCCAGGGTGGATAATTTGCATCCCCGCGTGAGGGTGCCCGGGGATGCGGATTATCCGCCCTCAACGACGACGACGGTGGGCGAGGCTGGAGTGCCTGCCAGTGGGGCGAAAGCGAAGAGTGAGATACCGGAGTTGGATGAGTTGACGAGGCGGTTTGCTGCGCTGAGGCGGTAGTTTGGCTTACACGTGTTTTTGGGACCGGTGGTGGTGGCGGTGGTGGTGGTGGTGGTGGTGGTGGTTACGTTCGTGTGCATACTTACGCTGGTTTATTATACCTCATGGTTTGGGACTGAATCTATTGTATTCGTCCTCTATACTCCCTCCCCTTTTTTCCGTCATCCACGCGTAGCAACACGCGTACAACAAGCAAAATGCAACAGGTATCAGTAGCGAACGCTCATAAACAAACCAAATATGCAAGCATGCGACAGCCCGTATATCCAGAACACCATCATCCTGAACACGGACGCATGTAATTATATACAGGAAATATCAACAAGCAAAGAGATTTAGACCAAAAACTCGAAAACCGAGGCACTGCTACTCCTCCTCCTCCCCCGGAAGAATAATCTCATGCCCCGACCCTTCATACACGAAAATCGCCGCCACGCAGCCGAACACCGACACCAGCGCCACCAGCCACCAGGCGAAGCCCACCATGCCCATCTCCAGCCCGTACCCGTACCACGACCCCGAAAAGATCGGCCCGATGGTGCGGAAGGCAGACGACACGGACTGGCCAATCCCATGAATGGTGCCCAGCACGGACGGGTGCGGCGAGCAGTTGTTCAGCAGGATGATCGAGGTCGGCAGCGTGAAGGTGCGCGCCGTCACCTGCAGGAACAGCACCACGATGATCGAGAACCACACCCAGCCGCCGTTGGCCTGGCCCGGCGGCGGCACCGTGGACGGCGCCAGGGCGATGTACGGCGCAAACGCGTACGCCAGGGGGAACAACGTCAAAAAGTACTGGTAGCTCTTGGCCGTGCCCAGGCGGCCGTTGATGCTGGGGTAGATGGTGAACTGCAGGAGCATGCCGATGATGCCGAGGATCGCGGTCGCGAAGCCCACGCTCTGCGGCAGCATCCCCAGGCCGCCGGTGAAGACGAACGGCAGCTTCTGCAGGGGGCTCGTGGGGTCGTTGGCGTCGTAGCGCGGCGTCGAGAGGAACAACAGCCACAGGTTGTTGAAGGCACTGTGTCATGGTCAGATCGATGTCGTATGCAACACAACCGCAGAAACATACCCCATTTGGAAGTCGAAGAAGGCCTGCGCCAGGAGCGTGCACAGCACGTTCTTGGTCCAGATCCGACGGAAGGGCAAGCTGCGGCTTTGGCGAGTGTGTTTGCTGGCCTTCTCCTCCATCTCGTAGCTCTCGGCCGTATCCCGGCGGCCCAGTAGAGGGCCGGCCTCTTCGTAGTCGGCGAACGGCAGCCGGTGATACAGCGGGGAGGACGAGGGCACCACGGCGCGAACACCGCGCGCGAAAATCCGCATCGAGAAGACCCCCAACCCGGGTTTGCCTTTACAAGCCTCCAAGGTCTGCAACAATTAGTGTTGAACCACACTGCCAAGAGCCAGCCACTTACCTCTTCCAGACCAATGGCGACACACGCCGCCGCGAACGACAAGAAAATGGCGTTCGCCAGCATGGGCAAAGCGTAGGGGTAGCGGATCAGCCACTGCACGCCGTTGGCACCGCCGAACGACGAGTCGGGCCCAAATAACCGGGGATACGCCTTGACCGGATCGGCCAGCATCCCGCCCATCACTATCATACAACCATTAGTCAACCCACCCTCAAGAATCCTAGTAGACAGGCGCCACACTCACCGGGACCAAACAAGGCGGCCACATTAAACCCGATTGGTAGAATCAAAAACGCGCGCGAGTGGTACTTCTTCTCCTTCACATTCTCCGCGATCATGGTCCGGATGATCCCGACAGTCCCATTGATGGCCCCGCCGAAGGAGCGCCAGAACACGGCCTGCGCGAACGAGGTCGCGAAGGCGACCCCCAGGCAGGACAAGGCGGTGCCCAGCAAGCCCACCAGCAGCACGAACTTCCGGCCACCCCACTCCGCATCGGCCACCCGACCCCAGGGGATAGCGGTCGCAAACTGCGCGGCGGTGAAGGCGCCCTGCAGGATGCCGGCCTGGGTGGACACATCGGCGTCGGACAGGTTCTCGTCGAAGGACTTCAGCTGATAAAACATGTAGGCCTGCAGGGAGGCAATCTGCAAGAAGTCGAAGACACGGCAGAGCCCCAGCAGCGCGAGCTGGCCCTTCTTCGGCAGGGACATCCAGGTCACCGGAGCGGGGCGCGAGATGGGCGCCGCGGAGGGCGCATCGGCCAGTTCTTGAGGTCGCAACATCGCGGTCTGTGATTGACTGTGGGAGCGACTGCGGGCATGGCCCCAGTCGAGAGAGGTGTTCCTCGAGGCCATGTTGTGGGAATCGTGGTCGTAGTCCTCGTAGCGGCCGGAGGAGCCTTCGGAGACGTCGGCTAGCGAGAGGTTGGATTCGCGACGACGACGTTGTTGGTGGTGGTGTTGTTGGTGGAGCGGAAAATTGGCAGAGGTCGAGGACGAGGGTTCGCCGCCTTGGTCGTGGCCGGAAGTCCACGAGGTAGCTCTGGTATGACGGGCAGCATGCCGGTTCTTGGTGGACTGGGCGAAGGAGGTGGAAGTCGCAGAGAGGGGATTGGGGGTTGTTGGTGGGAGAGGCGAAGCGATGGCGGAGGATGATGTGGAAGTGGCCGTAAGAGGCGGCGCGGCGTTAAGCGTCAAGGATGGTCGCCGGCCGGTTCCTTGGGATGCGGTTCGTGGGACGGGCATCGGCGCGAGTTGTGATAGGAGGATAGACAGCAGGAATGTCAAGGGAAAGGAACCAAAAAGACGCAAGGAGGGGCCAAATGGGTCAGTGGGTTATAGTCTAAAGGTCGGTCGGAGACCCGGACGGTAAATACTGGCTGCAGCTGCAGCAATGAGAGGAATCAATTCGGTGAAAAGAGTGACAGTGACGATGCTGATGATGGCAGCAGAGCAGATGCAAAGAGCAAGAAAAGTCCAGTACAAAAGAGAGAGTGAGAAAGAAAGAAAGATAGAAAGAAAGAAAGAATAGAATTAGAAACTAAACACACGATCATCGAACACGAAACAGCTCCTCCATCGCCTTCAATTGCTTGATTCGGGGGTGGGCGTGGAAATGAACTGAACTGAAATGAACCGGGAGTGAAATGAAGCGATGTGACAGACAGACAGTAAAGGGATAGAAACTGCAAAATCTCAATACCCAATACGACCGAGAGTACCAGGTAAATTACAGCGTAGCCGAAAAAGGCTTGCGACGCAATTCTCCACCCTCCAGGCTTGGCACCCGAGCATTTGGTCTCCACTATCATCACTGAGTTATGCAATACATATGAGGTGTACAAACCATTGATTATTGTTATGAGTACGAGGATTCCCTCTCTTTTTTTTATTCGATATTATCATCTAAATCATCTCACTCTCTCCTCTTCACCGCAAAGGCACCACAAAAAAAAAAAAAAAACCTACCACCACCCAAACCGCAAAAACGGCCAATACGCCTCGCCCTCCACGGGCACCGCGAGCGGCGGATGGCCCCAGTACGGCATGAGCGTGTTCTCATACCACTCCTGGAGCAGCCAAAAGTCGTGGGAGGTGCTGTGCTCGACGCGGCCGCCGATCTCGACGGCGAGGATGTCGGGCCCCGTGACGCGCTCGGCGCCGACGCACTCCTTGTAGTGGCGCGCGACGCCCGCGCATTGGATCTTGCCGAAGACGGCCTCGGCGGTGGGCTTGCTGATCCGCTCGCCCTCGATCTCGAGCCGCAGCTGCTCCTCGTAGAAGGCCCAGTCGTGCCGGTCCATCAGCTCCTGGGAGACGGTCACCACCACGAAGACCTGCTCGTGGTCGCGGTCGCAGTACCCGTGGCGGCTCAGGTAGTGCTTGGTGAAGTGGCCGTAGATGCCGTCGTCGTGGCGGACGGCGTGGTCGGGAAACGCGGGTCGCATTCTGGCGGATTCTACCGGGGACAGTTGCCTCTACGTGTAGTACTTACTTACTTGGGGTGTGAGTTGTTACGTTGGAGGGGGGGTGGGTTGTGGGGGGATTGAATGTGTAGGTGTAGTTGTAAATTGTAGTTGTATTTATAGAGTGACAGGGCCCAGTGACGATGCCGGTTATGCTCATTGAGTTCTATTGTCTATCGAAGCATTGATGCTAATCTGCTGGCGATTGTCGACAAAGGAGGTTGTCGTCAAGCGGTTCAACAAAGCGGGCAGGGATATCCCTCTATACTTGGTAGGCGATCTCCGCTGACAGTCGATAATACTCGATTCGAGAACAAAGACCAATCTCACCTGCAATTGTGTACCTTAGTATACCCCAACTGTTGGCCCAATCAATACCCGAGGGATGACACAACTGAACGTCCAACCTCTTACGCAAGTCCATACGTATGCCTGCATGGATGACCTGCTTCCGTTCCCTATCAGACCTTCTGTCTTATGCACGAGGCAAGGCCTATTCCGGGGTTGGGTGGATCATCCACCCCCATGACGAACGGATTGTGGCTCAGACCTCGGGGTAAGGTGTTGTCATCACATCTTAAGTCCGAGGCACTCTGCCCAATATGAGAAGACTCGTATTGTATCCTGCCATATGAATCATGGATCATATCGAACGATTCTAATATCTACTCTAGGAGTCGAAAACAAAAGCTGCTACCGTTCTATATGCCCTCCCTGCTGCCATGCTGAGCCCTGTCCCTCGGCCAGGGGCGTATACCGCGGCAGCTGTCTCCCTACGAATCGACGCCAATGCCACCAGGGAAGCTCGTCCGCTTCCACTGAGTGCGGGGTCCGTTCCATTTGATCTAGATGCTCCGTGGAAGCGCGCTCCTTAACCCGGCTGAGGTCCTGCTGCCGTCGCCGGTAGACCCGATGGATCGTGTAGATAGCCGCCACCGTAACCACAAACCCGAAGACCGGGGCAATCCACCCTACATTGTCTAGACTCGTATCAGCATCACTTTCGGTCATCTTGCCAGCTAGAAGGTCAAACTTACTGTAGGCCTTATCTGAACTGTGCGCCTCCGCCTCCTTTCCCTCTCCCTCGGACTGCTTCGTCTGTCCCCAGTCGTACAAAGTGTCCGGATGACCAGGCTCAACCCAAGGCACGGTGATAATCCCAGCCGGCGGGATCGCGGGCCCAGCGCCCTCCTCATTCGGCATGCCATACGACTGGGCATTCTCGCACGCATCGGTCGCACAGAAGTTCTGCAACTCCGCCGACGGGACAAATGTGAACAGGCTCCGCGACTTGCCCAGCACTTGACCCTCCACGTCGACAGCTTCGGCGTAGGTCCACTGGTAGAACTCGCCCGCCGTGTAGCTCGTCTCGAAGCCGTCCTTCGCGACTTGCTTGATCAACATGAACGGGCCGGTGGCGTTCTGCGCGCCGTAGAAGCGCCAGTACTTCACGCGGGTCGCCCCGTTCCAGCTGACATAGAAGGTCGTCGGAGCGTACGTCTCGCTCGACTTCGCGTAGGTCCACATGGCCGGCACGTCGGTCGGATTGCCCTCCCACTGGAACTTTTGCGCGCGGTAGTTCATGATCCGATCCTTGTCAATGTATCCCCACAGGAGAAGATTGCCTTGCTCGTCATGCTCGGAAATGTAGGCGTTGTTGCCCCACCCGATGAACGCGTTACCGTTCGGCAGAACCTGCAAGTTGCCCTGGCTGGAGCTGATCATGGTCTTACCCGGCGGTGCATACTCCAGCAGCTGGGTCGCGGTGTTATCGCGGTGGTCGATCAGGATGATCATGCCCGAGGAATAGTCGTGCGTCCGGTTGAAGCCATTGAAGCCGTTGTTGTAAAGTGACAGCAGCGTGTGGGTGGCGTTTTCGCTCAAGAAGCGGGCATCGTGTTGCTGCGAGAAGCTGAAGTTGATGTTCTTGAAGGAGGGGTTGGCTCCGTGCAACTGCCAGATCACCGAGCCGTCTTGGCCGGAGATCTTGTAGATCGCGCACGTGTGGCGCGAGGAAATCAGATAGTCGCCCTCGCTGTTCTTATCGATGGAATTGATGTGGAAGTAGTCCCAGGGCGAGCGCGGGTCCAGCCCAGTGCCCGAAGTGTCCGTGTGGCTGGGCCAGGTGTAGGCCGCTGACGGGTCAACGTGGTCAAGCGATTTCCACTCGAATAGCACCTCGTTGGTCTCGACGTCAACTTCCTGGAAGACACTCTCCATCAGCCACCCCATGCCCGTCTTTACGTTCCACAAACTCAAATCGAATTGCCGCTGTTGGTAGACGGTCAACAGAGCAGTCTTGCCGTCGTTGATGGGCTTGAACTCGTGCATATCGCTGGATGCCATGCCTCCGCCGGGGACCACAGTGCGGACGATCCGATAATTGCTGTCCATGATCACGCCATGGCCGCGACAGTACCCGTTCTGCTGAACGCCCTGGAAGAAGCAGAGATGGTCTTTACCCTGGTACTGGCAAACATGCATGCCATGAGCGTTTCCAGGGCCGGAATTACCCCATCCGCTCCAGACTAGATTCTACAAGTCATTAGCAGATGCGGCCGGTCGGTCTTTCATGACGGACACATACCCCTTCGTCATCATAAATATACGGCCCCGAGTTGGCTGCCTCATAAGGGCCCACGAAGATATAGCCCGGGCTGAGCTTGTCGGGGTTGCGATGTTCCAAGGTGAGGACAGGCGGGTAGAGGTCGGGTCTCTGCGACGGTCGTTGACACAAGGTTAGTGATCCGCATGGCGAACATCTTGGCTTTATGGCGTGCACGCCGCTGCCACAGCTACTATAAATGCTTACCGATTTGAAGACCGAATCCACCTCCGCCGTGACTGATGGTAAGAATATTACAAGTATAGCCAGGGAGATCAGTAAGAAGGACGGAGCAAAGCCGCTCGGGTTGCGTATAGAGCCGATCATCGATCCTTCAGCGGTGCATCCGTCGCACCCAGTATGTGTGGAAAACAAGGAATGCGATGACAAAATCGAGGACGAGAACAAGGAAAGAAAAGAAGATTCGTGATTGTCCAACCTTGAAAGCAGAATACAGTCTCAACTTCCAGAGAGCGACTGAATGCAAGTCAACTCAACCACGCCAAACGCAACGCCAGAACAGCCAGGGGACGAGAGAGAAAGGATTAGTAAAAAATCATGTTTCCTAACTTGATAAGAAGTTTACAGCGGATACGCTGGGAAAGCAAAGCCTGTGACCGTCCGTCCGAAACTCCCACGCACGAACATGCAAAGCTCCAGAGTGGCAGGCCAATGCGAGGCCGCGAATACTGGGACCGAATGCTTGAGCGCATCGACTTCTTGGGCCGGCGACGTAAGTGGAGGCTGCCAAGCATCGCCAACGTACCTAATCACTGCCGAGACAGGATCCACTACTGCTTGGTCGTACGTATGTCGGTCATGGTTTATTGCGTTCTTGCAGCTGGTGGGTGGGATCAGGATTTGTCGGGTTCTCTTCGAAGAGCATCGACGATATGATTCATAAGATTGAATGCATCTTCGTTGCGCATCGACCGATCACCTCCGCAGAGCCATTTTTAGGTGTGATAGTCAAGCATCATCCACGTTGAAGATCTTCCTTCCTGGACCAAAGAAGCAGAAAGGCTCGTGGAGGAGGGTTTGTCAAGACGAGTCTCAGGAGAAGCCCTCCGTTCTGCAAATCAGTTGATTGTCTGTCTTGCGCGGTTCGGACCTAAGAATAGTCCTTCATCTGTTGTTGTCGTCGTCACCTCAATCCCACGATTTCCCCTCCCCGCGTTTCAGCGCTTAGAATCAAATCACAACTCGGTGACTTGACCAGTAAATCCCAAACCAGCGCCAATGAGACCTGGAAACACTCAACCAGTACAGCTCCTCACCGACAAACCACGATATCCAACAATGATACATCCGAACATTGCGAGGCTTGCGGTATCTCCGACACAGACACAGGAAGGTTGGTTGATAACGAACAACCCGAACTTACCGGGCCCTCACCCGAATACTCATAACTTACTCGTACCTTAAGGACAAGTAAATCCTTACCGAAACAATACCAGTTCCCGCCTAATCCCCGGGGTAAGTTTTATCCCAACCCAGGCCGGGCTGGGCCGGGCCCCCCTCCCCTCCCCCTGTCCGATAATCTGTAACACCACTCAAACCTCCTAAGTTCCAACCAAGTCAACCAACCCTTAACTTAACCCTCTTTCTGTCCTTTATGTTTTCTCCTTTCAAGGATCAAACAAAATCCACCACGTACGTAGTCAGTAGTATGCACGGCTTTCCCAAATCCCGCTCAGTCATCGACTCACCATCCCCTTTAGCGTCGAGACTTAATCTACTGTGTACGCGCCCGCCAAGCCTCGAACCGTTTCCCGAACAGCCGGTCGCAAGGGGAAGCGCGCCGCTGCCCGCCGCCCGCCGCCCGCCGCGTCACGCCGCCACGGGACGATGGCTTAGAGAGCTTCGGGGCACAAATTTTGGGTTGGCGAGCGATTGCGTAAGTGGAGAGCCCGGATTGCGGTTAGTGTTGCGGAAGGAGTCCAATTGCTCTTTGTTGCGATTGAGGTAGACGTTGTAACTTAAAGGAAAGGGTTTGCTGTAGTGTTTCGTCGATGTTTCCTGTTTCCTCTTGTCTGGAGGGCGCTGGGACGCTGGGACGCTGGCGTTACATAGGACTTTGACTACCTGGGTATCTTTGGGCTTTCTGAATGAGGTACGGTGGGTGGTATGCAGAACCTTGAAGGTAGCAGCCGTCTGGGCTATGGATGCTACTGGACTGCACTTGGATCAGACCACGGATAGGTTGGAAGTATTGTTCTTGCTACCGATGCGCCCGCCCATCTTGTGTCTCTGCTCAAAAGAAAAAGCTACAGTGGTTGACCTGTTTATACTGAGCAGCAGCTGTCCTACCTAATTGAGTGATGGGTGCAGCGGACGTCAGCATGCTTCGAGTCGCTTGGCATTGTGATTAAGCTCTAGCTACGACTACTTTCCAAAGGTGCAACAAGTGCAGGGCGTCGTTGGCTGGGTTGCCAAGGCCAGGAAGGATGCACGCACCCTGTAGGGCGCGCCGGGGGGCTGGCCCGCTGCATGCATGCATGCATGCCGAGACCATTTGTCCTACCGTCCACAAATGAACGGAGTACTATACTGTACTGTTGTTATGTACTGCAGGGACAAGACAGTGATAAGGGAAAACATGCGATGTGCAAAGAATATTGAGTTCATTCCATTCCGATCGGCGCCCAGTGATATCAGCGACTACCTTCATACTATGTAGTTGAGCGAAAACCAAAAGTGCCGTCCGCCCAATGCTTTTTCCTTGCCAATATCCCGTCTAATCAGTCCGTACATAAAAGTCCTACCATTGCCCAACACAAATAAAAAGAAAAAAAAATCTCACAAGTGATAGAATCACGCATTATAACAATAATCCAACCCTGGATCTGAGGGTCGGTACGCTCATCGGTATATGATAATCAAAACACACAAAACAGAAACCTGCGGCGATCGGCGGCCAGCGCACACCACAGGATAAACACGCAAAGTAACAAACCACCCTCTACCGAGAGAAGCGCTTGAAGGCCATGGTGGCAGCCAAGCCGGTGGCCAGGATAGCTCCACCCATAGTGAATGCCTGGAGGGCGGCGTTCAGCATCTGGCGCCTGTTGCGGGAGCGGCAGCGCTTGAAGAAGTCGGCCATGTCGTTGCCGCGGGGGAAGGGGGTGTCAGGCACCTCCTCGCCCAGGAATTCACAGAGCGGGCCCCAGCCCTCGCCAATCTGGTACTCGAGCAGTCTCTCCGGGGGCACCAGGCTGCGGACCTCCTCCACGTGATCGAGGTACACCTGCTTGCCCTGGTTGGGGAAGTCGCCCCGGAAGAAGGTCTGGAAGAACTTGTTGAGCATGGGGTAGTACATGCTGGCGGCCCAGCTGAAGTTCGAGACGAATCGGTGCTCGGGATCCGACACACGCCACCAAACGGTCTTCATCACGGAACTGTAGCATGACAGATTAGCGGGGTGCCCGGCTGGAAGGTGGGATGGAATGGAACGTACGCGTGCCAAGACTCGACCTCACGGGTGGTCAAGATGACCTTGGCGTTAGGGTAGGCCTCAATCAGCTCCTTAGCAAAGGCGCAGGCAGGCCAGTCGCACACGGCCTGGCAGTCACCCAGAAGCTGATCCCACTCCTTTCTACCGAACTCGCCCACGCCGTCGTACTTGGCGCTCAGAGCATCGTGCCACATCAAGCAGTCTGGCGGGTTCTCCATGCTGGCGGACATCATGTGGTAGGTCTTCATGTAGCCAAGGCGCTCAAGGGCCTTGCGGAGGGCTGTTGGGAAGGTGCAATGTTAGTGGCGCCGGCCATTGACGGTGTGGCTTGTGGAATGACACGTACAAGCTGTTCCCGTTCTTCCCACACCCAGGGCAAGCACCTTCATCGGCACCGTCCGGTGGCACTGCCGTCTATCGATGCAGGTATCCTCGGTGAAGATGTCGGTCCATGGCTGAGGAGCCAGGTTGTCGGAGTGAACCAAAGACATGGTTGAGTAGGAGAAATCTAAATTAGAATGTGTTTATAGGTACGATAAGCCACGGCAAGATAATAGGCCTCAGCGGCGGCGATGGTAGTGATTGTAACGAGAGTCTTTGATATTAACAAGACCGGAGTGAAACAAGGAAAGAAGCGTCCAGCAAGACAGGTCAGACCGGACAAATAAAGATAAGATCACACGAGATGAAGCTGAGAAGGGAGAGAAGAAAGTCGATGTTGAACTGGCGATGGCAGGACATTAAAAGGAGAGTGCGGGTAGATCAACGCGCATCCAGACCCAACAGTCAACTTGCAATGGACTCGTCGTATGTGGTGGAGGATAAGAAGCAGAAAGCTTACTAGTGCCGATGCGGCAATCAATTACTCCCAGATCCACTCTGGAAAAGTCAGAAAGAGGAAATTCACTGCTTCTCGAATAGATGACGAGCAGATTGTGAGTGGTTGATGGCAATCTGTCTTCTCCATTTTTAGATTGATTTCGTAACAGAAAAACTGACACTCTTTTTTTTTTCTTTAAGGTTCGTAAGGGCAACGTAAGAAAAAGAAAATGAAAAAGGAAAAGAAAAAAGGTACGCGTGGGAACCATTGTTCCAGTGCGAGCCATCAATCGAGCTATCTACTCCGTACTGGTACTTGGTAGGATGAGGTAACAGGTGTATTTGCAATACAGCCTACTGTTACACCTCCGTCTACCACCCCGTCGAGCCATGACGGCTAAGACCTTGAATGGAATTCTATTGTTCTTTCCATTATTGTTCCCGCCCGCCCCCCACTCACGTTCTGGATCGTCTCTGCCTCTTCACAACAGCTTTCCCCCCAAATGAAGGGGGAGGAGAGAGTGTGACACCCAAGGGAAAATATTGTCCGCAATTGCAGCATGATGATAGACATACATACGACACATACGACACATACCCAGAATAAAAAAGCATACATATGAAACAGATCCAAAAAGCAACAGTTGAGACAATCAGGCACAGATCACGCAGTGTCAGACGTCACCGGCTGACGTTCTCTCGTCCTTCCCCCTCACCATCCTTCTTCCTCCCTCGATACAAAGCAAAGATAGTCAGGGGTCGGCGGTTTGAGCTGCTCGCCTACTTGACCAGCCATGGTCCGCAGTTACTCCGTCGCCAAGAGTTTAACGACCTCTGTGCCATTCAGAAGCGAGGGCAGGGAGACGGATATCCAAGGAAGTGTAGCCGCAAGTGCCAATTCTCCTGGTGGGGCACATGTTGTTCCAGCAATGCGACTGTGAGTCTGTGACAGAAATTTGAAAACCAATAAACTGTTTCATGGACCAAGAAACTGGAGAAGTGCCAAGCCTCGCTGCCGCGAACCCAGCAGATCGGCCGCGTAGCCCCTCGTTTCGCTGATCGCTGGAACAGCAGTCTCATGCTTCACTTGGCCATCAGCGCCCTGTCGCCGGCGCGAGAGAGTCTGGAAGCTCTGTCCTCCTCAGTCGGGCCGTGCCCTTGCGCCCGTTGATTGGTGGTCTTGCCGCATGCGACGCGTACATTTCTCCGTCATGCAAAAACGATGATGGATAAACGGGATCCACGCCGTCGAATCCATACGTTGCCAGCCCCCTTGTCGTCATCATCACCAAGCACCAACAAACAGCCTGTAAAGGCCCGGTCTAGTCTCCGCGCCATACCGCACCAAGCCGCAATCTTGAAAGGGATACGAGCGAAGTCTGAAGTGCTGGAACGTCTTCGATCTTGATTTCCCCCACATCCAGCAGGGTTCTGTAAAGGGGAACCCTGCGTTGCTATTCAGGGCATCCGACTAGGTTGGTCGGGTCACGGGTGGGAAGGGACTTGAGCTCCTAGTCGCTCTGGATGTGCCATGGCAAGTTTGAGGGACGATCGAAGAGTCGTTGTCCACGCCTGATGAAAACACATGTTCCGCAAATACTCGAATGAAGTCCATGGAGAATTTCTAAGAACGCTGGGGTAGATCAGCGAGCTTCGCGAGTCACACCGGTCCGATCATTCCCTTTTCGTAGTCGTAAGAGTGCAGGTGCAGTAAAATCCTCAGTTGCTGTTCCTCCACCACAAACGTTTGGCGGCACATCAACAGCATACGAAGCATTCATCAAATTAGGACCCCGCAATATAAACTTGCCGGGCAGTTGTACCTTCGGCCATATTCATGGTGCAATGCCCATGTCTATGGCTGCTGCTACTCAGGCCGTCACTCGCAGCATCTCGACACTTCGAGTTCAGTCATGAACTGTACCTTCCAGGGTCAACGATAGCCACTCCTTCGGAGACCACAATTTCTCCGCCCAACGGCCTCTTCCAGCGGAGTCCTGCTCCTCCGTGCGGCTGGGTTAGACGCTTAACCCACTTTGCCTTCGTCTTCATGGCAGAACCACAGCTGCCGTTGATAAGCCTTTGAGCTATCGATCGTCCGCCACAGGACCCGTGCACCAAAGGATTGCGACTGCTCCCACGAGACCAGTGGTAGGCTTCACCCTTTGTCCTATTCGCTGAAACTTGAGGGTTGCCATCCTGGTAATCGGACCATGTACCGGTTCCAGAAGGCCACAATTAATCACAGCGTATTTCGACCGGCTCGACAACCTTGTCACACCGACGTTGCTGCTAGACCATGACTCTATCAAAAACCGTAACTTGGTCCATGACTCCATGTAATAGAACCACTTGAACTTGATCAAAGTCAAACACACTTACACCCGATGGAGTCTGCGTCAGTGGCTGCTGGTTGGTGATGGGAACCCGCTGGTCGGCCTAGAAGAAGGTTGCATCCACACTTGCTCAGGCCCAGACGATCCTGGATCCATTCATGATTTGAGCTTCCTCTCTTACGGCCACAAGCAGCAGCTCTATGGCCACGCATCAAGCTCGAGAGTTGCAAATTTCACGCTTCAGATTCTGGTTTCAATTTCACATTTCCGCTGTAACTTTGGACCGAGAAAAGTTAGCCGTCGGCTAAAACTTCCCCAGCCATGACTAAAGCACCACCAGAACGGCCTTCCATCTGATAAGGTGAATTTCAGGAGAAGTTTTTGATCGTAGCTTTCTTCTTCTTCACCAAAGATAGACATTTGTTTCCAAGTCGTACGAATCTGTTTCTTTGACTCAATCTCTCCATTTCCTCGCGGATTTGTCTGTACCGCTTCAAAACAAGTAACCAAGCCCGATGTGGCGTGACGTTTCGTGCTCTCGGAGGTCGGGGACTATCGATTTCTGCAGAAGTGGAGTCAAGCCCCATTTTGATAGTCACCCGCCCAGTGGATCCACCCACCTATCAATCAGCCCAGCTGCAATCTCCCATGAATGAATCGTCGTAAGCCCCCCATCACACCGGTCTGTATCAGCCTACGTGTCAGGGGGTGCCGGTCACGGCTTGGCAAGGCGGTTGAACCGATAGAGAAGCACGATGGGGGGCGGGAGGGGGTCAATCCATGGAAAGGACCATCGGCTCAAATTTCCATCCGTCGTGGTCGGGATACGTAACGGCTCAGGGTCAAGCCTATCACGGCTCGAGGACGAAGCGAGAGCCAAATGAGCGGGAAAGTATGATTGTTGAGCACGCTCGTACAGTTGATGAGGATCATCCTTGGCGAGTGCAGTACCTGCTACGGAGGACGGGCCGGCGTTTGATCAGCATCGAACGAAGGAGACGGACGGGACAATCGTGTGGCAAGTTGGCAACTGAGGCGAGGCAGGCTGTGTCTGTTACCGTGTGTATTGCGTTGTTGAGGACGATACGTGCCATGATTGCCGTCTCCGCGAAGGTAGTCACTCGTATAGGAAAGTAGAATAGCCCACTTAATGGGTCTACTTCTAGGTCGTCAGACTCATAGTTGGCGGAGCGTTTGCTGGGACGATTCTCATCATCATCAAGGGTGGAAAAGAGCTCGTGAAGACATGTGACAGGAAGAAGGGACGAGGGTGTGAAGTTCCGACAAGGAAGGTCGGCTCTGTTGTCGGGTGTGCCGTGCTACACTTGTGGTAGAGGACCTGATTCGAAGGACATTCATAAACAAGTTTGAGGCAGCGTTTCCAGTTTGATGCTGCATCAAGTCGAACAAAATCAAAATTAAATCCATCATGCCTGAAGGGTAGGGCTCATTAAGTATACCTTGCCAAGAGCATGTCACCATCGCCGGGGAGTTGCTCGCAATCGATCCCCACGATCACCTCATTTGAAAAACAGTAAGCTGAACCCCCTTTTTGCTTTAAGTTAATAGCGCTGGTGCCGTCAAATGGATTGAAGCGAACCTGCCCTTGGATCTGAGACAATCAGATAAGCTTAATTGCGCTGCTGGCATGGTGCAGTGAGTGGTCCGGTGTCAGCTGTGAGATGTCTCGGATGATCCGCCTGTCGAGCATCACGGCAGTCATTCTCGGCTGTTGAAACCCCAGGCAGCAACCATTCAACTGACCTCGCCAATTTTGACCTCGTTTTTTTCAATCATGCAGGTCTGAACCCTGAAAGCTCCGCTGGGGACCCTGAAAATGGCCCTGAAACTGGTTACGAAGATAAAAGGAACACACTAAGGGCGCTTGCATGTACTGCATATCTTGAATCGGCCACAAAACACAACACATGCTTTTTGCGTAGGGAATTAGAATTTGTACATTAGATACCGCCCTGAGGAAGTTTCAGACGAGCGCTAGAGGTATGTAACAGTGCAGGAGGGAAAAAAACCCCCCGCATAAAAGAACCAAATCCAAGAAAGCCCTAACTCCTGTGATGACCATAGCCCGTGGTCATATATGCAACTGAAGCCAAATCGAAGCCGCACAGGCATGGAGCAAGATTTCATTTGCCTCCACACCCTCTTGCAGTCCACCCTTCTCGATACTGCTTTCTCCTCATTCCAGTTTGTCCAAGTGTTCCAGCCTCGTGAGTACGACCTGCTTGCTCGTCTCCTCGATTTCACCCGCAAGGAACACCTCGTCCAGAATAGCATATACCTGTATGAAACTCCGTTAGCCGCGAGTGGTTCTCCGATGAGCCAAAGGCACGACCGCTTCCACCAGCTTGCCCTCCCTCCATGCCCAGGTCCGACCCCCGAACTATAGCTGACATCGCACACACGCACCTTGTAGAAGTTGAACACCAAATCTAGCTCACAGACGTTTCCGAAGAATTGGTCCAGAACCTCGACGAAAAAGTGAATAGCCTCCAGGTAGGCCAACTCATTATCAGTTGCGTCGACACAGGCACAGAAGAACAACCCCGCATATCGCCGGTATACGATCTTCGTACTCCGCTTGAACTCAACAAAGTTCGACTGGTATTTTTGGTCTCTCGGGGCTACCAAGCGATGGACCTGCATTCAGCAATGGTTGGTAAGCTATCGCTCAACGGCCGCTACGTGGGATGCGGGGGGCAAGCTGCCATGACAATCCGATATGACGTACCTCGCCTTTCAGCTTGACCTTCTCTTCGTCCTGCAGTAAGTCTTTCAGTAAATGATCCAGTGCAGCCGCCACAGAGTTCGGGAGACTTACGCTGTACGGAGCGTACCATTTGGCAAGCCGCGTCTTCCCCCTGTCCGGTCTCCTGTCAGCTCTTGAGTTCTGTTGGGTGAGGAATATTAGCTGGGCGCTTACTGGCGATTCTGGACAAGAATAAATGATAGGACCATCCTGTCTAGTTTGTTATGTGGATGTCCTCCGGAAAGAATGAAATGATGCTGCAGCTTAAGCTGTTACATCTATCTGTCTCCGCTTGCGTCCCCGAGGAAGTGCGGGACGGACTCAATATTGCCGGGCCTCACCGCCTAAGATTGGAGATCAATTTGAGGCCGACAGTGCGAACTTCACAAGCTGATTCTTGTCTAGGTTTTGTAAAATCCATTGTTTCGACATATAACTCTTACATCGATACAGTCTCCCATATGCTGCTTTGGGACATGGGCAATTGATGCCCTTGTGAGCCTGGTTACCCCTGCTTAGTAAAACAAAGAATCGGACTTAGCGCCATCTGCATTATCGCTCCGGTCACCAATTGGACCGATAACTCACCAACCACTCTTCACCTGCATATCCACCCTGTGAAACCGCGCAGTGCGCGCTGCATCTCGCTTGCTCACTTTAATATGAGCTTGCATTCTCACCTTTCTGGGATGCTGCACCCTCGTTCCACTCATCAGAATCATTGAAAGCGCATTGTCTTCTCGCCACACAACCATTACCGTCGCAGAACACCCTCGGCTACCCATCCCGCGGTTTCCTCCCTTCCACCATGCCTGTTTACATGCTCTACGGCTTCCGCTGGCCTCGCGCCGGCTTTACAGGGATTCGCGTCTACGTGGTCTTGCACAATCTCGAGGATGCCACCGCCGAGTATATTCAGCAGCCAACCACCACCGAGCTTCTTCTCGAATCGTTCCAGAAGACAGAGTCCAGCATTGTCGATCGCTTGCCGGAGATGCGCTTCATCGAGCAATACGACCCCGAAGACACGAGTGATGCGGCTGTCAGCAAGCCTTTCGCCTACGTCGCAGCGAAAGTTATCTCTATCCCCGAAGCTGGAGTCCCTTGCTCCGAAACAAGCTGGACGCCTGAGGATCTCTTCACCAAGTCGCCTTTGGATACCGCCGCCGAAGAGGCGATCACGGAGATGCGCGACAAGTATGCTGCGGGCGAGCGGATCGGTTGGTATATTGTCTACAATGGCGATCCCGAGAGATGGTTTCCTCTATCAGATGAGGAGGAAGAAGATAGTATGGACGACGACGAGGGATCCTACGGGAATGGCGAAGAGTGCGATAGCGACCAGACGCCACCAGCGACGCCTTCATCAGCAACGGTACGTTTCGCATCAAAGTTATTTTGCTGGGTGCCATAACCTCTGACGGTGTTTGTGTCATGCAGGTACGACTCCCCCAGCGGCTTACAAGATTTTTTGGTCGGAAAGCGGCCTAACGACTGTACTGGGAAATGTGATTCTTAACATCTTACGCTTGACGATCCACTATCGACTTGATCTCCATCACAAAGCTGGCTTTGGGTGTGTTCGGAAACCTCGGTTCGGATGGCTCACTTGTTTTTATTCAGCGGGATAAATGTCTATTTCGTTCAACATCATTCGTTACACGGCAGCAGTACCTCACATGGTACCGTAGCCTCCTTTTTGCCAAGCGGCATCGAAGGTCGCCTGGTCCACAGCGAACTGTTTGATGTAATCCTTCTCCAGATCATGTGCCCTCTTGCCAAGCAGGACCAAACTGTGAAGAGGTCGGCCCATGTCAACTTCTGCCAGCTCCTTGAGAGTACCGGCAACCAACTTCTGGTCAGGGGCTCCAACACGAGCGGCACCAACAGCCAGACTATCCGCAGTCCAGACTTCCTCCTGGCGCTCCTCCTCCGTCTCGAGCATCTGACTGGCGCACTGCGCAACCGTCATGAAGCGCGGAGGCTCGTAGATCAGACGTCCACGGGCCATGTTTTCGAGGGATTGCTCCTTGACCTTGATGTCTAGCAGGACAAGTGTGTGAAGACCCAGCCCAGCATTCTCCTTGACACGGTCGTAGTAGGAAGAAGGCTTCCAGGTCTCAGTGAAGAAGACCATGCTGACGGTCTGTCCGAAGTTGTACAGCTGCAGGCCGGTGCAGCCAATGCCGGACATGATCGATGCGTTAGGGATGACCTTGGACTCGATGCCCAATTCACGGGCGCGTAGGACTAGATCGGTGTGTGTCGTAGCACTAGTAGTTGGCTGTCAATCCCCGTGCATATCTCCCCATCAAACAACATATGAAGGTGAAAACACATACCCGAAGGGGTCGCCCACCACCAGGAAAGCGACATCGACTTTGTCGGCTTCAGCGAGGATGTCATCGCTGCCAGTCTCAACCAATTCGCGGTCCGCTACAATAACAGGACGTCCATAGAAAGCTTCCTACTGGAATGAGTCACTCCCAGTCAGCCACCTCTGCACCAATGTGCTAGAAGTATGATCGCGCAGAGGCACCCACTAGTTTCTCCTTCTCCACGAGGAGGATGCTTGTGTACGCTTCGAGGTAAACGCGCTCGGCCTTCTTGACCACCTCCAGACCTCTGACGGTGATGTCAGTCTCATCGGCAAGGCCGAGTCCCACTAGATAAAGCATTTTGATCGTACAATGGAGTGAATTTGCTCTTCAGGGAATGTTGATTGCGGCGTGAAAGTTTCCCTTATCACCCCGCCAAATGCGGTGGATGGCGGAGGAACTGATGATCCGAGTATGTGAATCGGGGAAGCACGCGCGTGTCAGGTGACGTGCTTGCCTCCTCCGCGGGATATCCTGGGGCTCTGCCTATTGGGGAACGCTCTATTCATCAGCCTCTAGATTGTTGGAGTCTGAGATCATCTGTCTGTGTATATTCTCAGTGCAGTCTGTCTGGGATGACCAGGCGACCTGCTCTTCATTCTTCGCGAAGATGTCTACAGATCGGACACCGAAGTATCGTCAAGAGATCCAGCAGGTAAGCGTGTCAGTGAGCACCATTGGATTCGCTCAATTGATTGAACTGCACATCTCCGTACTGCACATCTGCACTTTATGCTTGTACTGCTTGTCCCAGACTGTGGCCCCTCTTGGATCTAGGTTGCACATATTTTGGTTGCTATCAAGTTCATTCACAGCAGCCCATACCAACTGTTGTTGGTCCGAACTACTATATTCACTTGCATCTGTTTGCCAAAATTATGCCGAGATCATTCACTCTATCTTTCCTGGCTCCCCCTCTGCTTAGAATTATCTGTTCATCATGATTGCTCTCAAGTCAATGTCACTGTTTCTGACAGTATCGCTTCACACATCCCTCCCATCCCTATCTGTACCCTATTCCCTCTTTCGGACTTATCAATACCTCAGCCCTCAGCATGTTTGCTCTCTCAGAAGGATTCCCACCTGGCTCAGAGTATGAACCAGAGGATGTGGACGTCGAAAGCGAAGAACAGTTTAAGGAGCGCTTGACTAACACTTGGCGCCAGATGATGTTCGTCTCTGGGGAAACTGCCGAACCCTCGGTTGAAACGACTACCCTCATCGAGGAGATTGTTCGTCAGCAAGTTGTCGAAATTGTACGATACCTTCGTCGCTTTCTCCAACCGGTGAATGACGCTAACATCCCTACTAGCTTGCTCGAAGCACCGCTCTGGCAACCCGCCGCGGTGTGCGCTCTATCTCCACCGATGATCTGATCTTCTTGATCCGTCACGATAAGGCCAAGGTGTCTCGCCTGAAGACCTTCCTCTCATGGAAAGATGTTCGTAAGAACGTCAAAGACTCGGACGACAAGGGCGGTGCCGATGCGGCCGATTTCGCCGCCGCCGACGACCCCATCGCCGGAGGCGTCGTGGCTGGACCTCAAGACGTTGCGTCGAAGCCGAAGAACAAGCGTGCCCGCGTCGGTCTCGCTTGGGATGTGAACAGCTTTTATTCCGTGCAGGTTCCCGAGCGTGAGGATGAAGAAGACGAGGAGGAGGAGGAGCAGAACTACGCCACCCTGCAGCGCCTTGCCGCTGCCGACGAACGCACCAAGCACATGACGAGGGAAGAATATGTGTTCTGGTCGGAATGCCGTCAGGCGTCCTTCACCTACCGCAAGAGCAAGCGTTTCCGGGAGTGGGCCGGGTTCGGAATCGTCACCGAGTCGAAACCTAACGATGATATTGTCGACATCCTCGGGTTCCTGACCTTCGAGATAGTGCAAACGCTGACCGAGGAGGCCCTCAAGGTCAAGGAACGGGAGGATCGAGAGAAGAACCGTCGTGGCGGCGCAGATAATGGCGAGGATTCCAAGAAACGTAAGCGCGAGACCGGACTCTTCGACCCCCCTGAGGAGGGCCGCACCCCTGTCGAACCCAAGCACATCCGCGAAGCCTATCGCAAACTGCAGGCGACGTCCAATAAGAACATCGCCATGCTGCTACATAACGGTCGTGTGCCGGCCCGGATGCCATTACGACTGGTGAGTCGTGTCTGGACCTTTCTTCCATGCGCAACGCTAACGGCGAGAATAGATTTAATGGGGTTATTTTGTTATACGGCGTCTATTGGAGTCCATGCTAGTGATACCCTCAACACGCACTCCTAATTTTAGGACCGGCCTCTTTAATATAATATGGTGCGATAGCATTGCAATGATTGGTTTACTTTTGTTCTGCACCAAGCCCTACTTGCTTACGCCCCGCATGTCTAGATTTCCTTCCATTGGATAATGTGTCTTTCATTTGCAAATTAATACAAATATGATACTAGTGACATGGTACTTAGCACATGTGTCATCAGGGTCATGAAATCATAGGGTAATTCACTCGTCCACGGCTCGCGTGGGTTCAGCAAATAACGAACAGCGACAATTTACTCGTTCGCGTGCGTGCGGCGCCCTATCATTCCGCATTAGTATCCATCTTACAATCATTACAAGAGAGAGAAAAGGCAAAAGAACTTACACTCCTCCAGCTCTGCCCGCGACAGCTCGCGGATGCTGTTGATAGCCGGCACGTTCCCGGTGGCCACGCTCTTGACGGTCTCGACGGCGCGGGTGAGCATCCCCTTGCGAGCCAGCGCATAGTGGGCGGTCACCGCCTCGAGCTTGATGACGCCGATGCGGGGGTCCTCGGGGCCACCGTCGTGCACGCCATCGCCCAAATCGCCCAGCCACGCCTGCAGGGCGGGCGAATAGTACTTCTTGACGGTGTCGCGGTCGGAGATGATGGTGGCGGTGCCGCAGATGGAGGCCCAGGAGCCGCTGAGCGGGTCCAGGAAGGACATGTTGACCTCCTTGGGGTGGGTGGTCAGGTCCATCGTCTTGTGCGAGAAGAGGTTCGTGTGGAAGATCAGGTCGATGCCGCCGTGCTCCTGTGCATTCACAAGATCAATTTAGCTTTGATAGAAGGACTTGGGGGGAGGATGTTGTTCGAGAGGCGTACCTTTCCGGCGAGCGCCATGCAGCGGGATGTGAGGAGCTCATCGTCCGAGGACTTGGTGGTGAGCATGCCGAACTTGGAGTCACTGATGAACGTGACCAGGTCCTCGACCTTCTGGGGTAGAGGGGGGTCCTCGTGCGACTTGGCTGTGTAGGGGTCGAGGGGCTTGTTGCCGGCCGCGGTGTTGATGGTGCTGGACATTTTGGTGGTAGTTGTGATTGTGGGTTGTGTGTGATCTGTGATCTGTGATACGGGTGTATTTAATTGAGCGATTCCGATGTTCTTGAAATGAAAATAATTGGAGAGAGGTGAGGGAGCTGCAGGAGATGGGATGTATTTATCAGATGTGATCGATTGCCAAGGCTGGCGTAGATGTGACGTCAATGGGTGTCATTGCTTGCGTTACTCTATCGCCAGTTGATCCTCGATGAACGCTGTTTCTGCGATCGCGCTAGGCAGCGGATTGATGTCAACTGGTCTGATGATCGATCGATTCGAGGTAAACCAGAGGCAGCTTGTATATGTAGATTTGGTAAAAGAAGTTAATTTACCTTTTCCGCGATCGCTAACTTACCTTAGGCATAAACAGATATCGCCGGCGGCCCTGCGGCCCTGAAAGTAGCCAGGCTGCTCACCGCCCGCCACAGCCAGATTGTTACTATATTTCCCCGCTAGGATAGCCTCACGTAGCCTGAATTCAGCAGTTATTCATATCCCAAACAGATACGCCGGCCATCGATGGCTGATATCAGCCTTGTACAGAGAACCGGTAGTCATCACGTCGCAAGGGTCCGGACACCCGCATTGGTCGGCTTGAGCAACACCCTGCTGACTGGTAACTCGCAAGCTGTAACTATATGTCACACCGCCTCACACGATGTGACAAGTTGACATTGTCTGGGCAGGATATAGACACCAACAATTGACTCAGGTCGACAATTAGTCTCTGATTGTCTTATATATTGGATACATATTCCCCTCTAAGCATCTCATTGACGGTATCGCTGCGCTGCAATATACAGCCAAAATGCTGCAGTGGCTATTTCCCCCGCCTGCTCCTCCCCGATTTCTCCTGGTCAGATCATCATAGAGCAAACAACAGTGCTAAGCGACCAACTTCCACCCATCCCTCGCGTAGCTCACCCACGTGTCCGTCAATTCTGGGGCATCATCCACACACACCTCCGACGGTTCTCCCGATCCTATTGCAGCTGGGTCGGGATCGCCTACGATAATCAAATCGCCCAGCTCCCGCTCGGCCTTGTTCTGAAGTGGTCGGATGGTAATGTACCTGGCTCGAGGAAGTTTTGGCCATGCAAGTCGCCAGGCAAGCCGGCCTCCCTGTACCCAGAGTTATCTGCTATGGCAAGCATGCTGATAGTCCGCATGCGCCGGTTTCCAATCCTAATGACGCGGTTTCCTGGCAAGGAATTAGGTCAGGTTTACGATACGCTTAGCGACGAAGAGAAAGAGATGGTGTTCCAACAGCTGGATCGGTTTCTAACGTATATTAGGAACCGGGAGAATCCGTGGGGCGAAAGCAGGATCTGCTCGATGGTAGGAACGCCGATTAGAAGTGTCCTGGTGCCTACCAATCATCTTGCCGGCCCGTTTAGGTCGGAGCAAGAACTTAATGACTATTTGAGGGAACCTGCCTGGTCGGGTGGGTTTGCGTCCGAGGAGGCGTATCAAGAGGCGATGAATCGCGCCAGGAAGATGGATGAGCTACCCCATCGTATCGTCTTTACTCCCGGAGATTTGAAACACCACAATATCATGGTCCGTGAGGGACGCATCACGGGCTTTCTGGACTGGAGATTCGCAGGCTGGTATCCCGAGTATTAGGATTTCACGACAGCGTTGAGGCTCACGCCGGAGGACCTCTGGTGGTATCACTTTGTGGTTGAGCTTGGTGGGAAGTCTTATCTGCGCGAATTGGACCATGAGAGGGCATTGACCTGTTTGACTAGTGCCTCTTATTACTGGTGAACCTGAATAGTCTGCTTCTTTCCAAGATCTCAAGTTTTGGTCGCCCCGCCACAGCGTTCGGCACGGACCTGGTGGCCTGTGTTCTAAATATACGGCTAGCTGTCAAGCTGTTTGAATTCCTTCTTTGAGATCATAGGACCCAATCCTTTATTCACAACAAGCCCAGCACAGGTAAGGAGCCTTGTCCTATGATCCTTCAAGTCCCAAGATCTAGGAATCAAGAGAAGCAAATAGGACTTTTCGTTCGACATGTCTTCTGACTCCAATTTGAAACACTCAACGCCTGATATCAGTTTTAAGTGCTTGTCTGTCCCGGGTGTATAATGAAACCAGGTTGATTCGGAAATAGGTTAATTTGGAGGACGGGCAGTTGAGGAGAATGTGCTCGTAAGCTCGACTCTCGTCTAGAAAAGGGTCTAGTTGATTGATTGACTCGAAATACTCTTTTCCAAAGAACTATCTCTTAATGAGTCAATTTTTGTGTGTTGTTTATTGTGTCTACATACTGTCTTCACCACCAGGTTGGCTACACCGTTCACCTCTAATTCCAGCACCATGATGCTATGCAGTCCCGGCATATCATCACGCAATCGTCGTCCTATTTCCCAGGCATCGTGGCATTGGAATTCCTTGAAGTCCAGCGGATCGCGAACAGGTTGATTGCTTAAGGGAATCACGTGCGGCTCACAGCCTTGCAAGAAGAATCCTGCCCATTTGTGATTCATTGCGCCGCTAAAATTTCGAACGGGAAAGGGCCAGGAGAGGTGGAAGCCAGCTTGTGGATTCATTGAATGCGGAGGGGGATGGATGAGTCAGTGCGACAGGTAGAACCTCCAATCATGGATATCAGGTCATCTGACCCAATTGACCCAACTTAGACTTCTACTATGTAAGCCTGAGCCTTCAGCTATTAAGGAGTAGGTAGAGCTGCATGATCGAAAGCTGTTCATCTCAAAGCCATGGCATGAATGCTTACACCGTGCCTTTAGAGTGAACTGCCATCGGAAATTCAGCATAATACTACTAGGTCATATTTGGCAATTGGAAACAACTGACGCATGAGCTTCCTCCTCGACTAGCAGTAAATCTCACTGCTTTCATGAGAAGCCTCTCTCACTCTATGGTTGACCAATGTGTATATGATTTCCTGGCAGGTTCTCATGCGACCATTTCCCCAGGACTTCACCCTTGAAGTACGCCATCCACTGATCATGGTATAGTTCCCCGCTGTGTGAGCATGTGTATACATCACAGATGCAGAGTGCCTTCATCTCAAGACATAAGAAAGCTGGATTGCAGTCACCACATAGTATCAACCTCATATTCGCTGCTAGACGATGTGTCCAATAGCAGCACCCTGTTTGGCTATAGTTGGTGGCTGCCTCAATTTTTAATCTTCGCGAAATTCTGCATAACAACAATGAATTGCATTTGGCCAGACAGGAGATGGACTATGCCCTAGTCAGACAAACAGACCAGACAAGACAGGCCAACATCAAGGCAGCCGTGCTTGTTGCACAAGCATGGGTAACGAGCACAATAAAATCTCAAAGATAGACAGCCGCGAGAGGTCATGAATCAGATACATAGCTTGAGTATGTAGACAACATATTTATTGCTTCAAGGTTTGGTCCATGGTAGTTCGCTATGAATCTCACAATTGGCCCAAAATGGTCTCTCCACGTGTACACTGACAGATTGAGATTCAGACCGGTCTGGCAGAGGGGCCTCTGTGTGAGGTTACGTCTGAGTCCCCCATGAGCCGCATTTGCTGCGCCCGTGTTTCAGGTAGACCATTCATGCAACGAGCCCAGGCTTCAGGGCTTCCTAAGACACGTCGGCGTGGTGCAAGGCGCAATAACACTGTTCGTGATCGTCCGTTGGGGGCCATTCGACAAAGCCTCGAAGCAGAGATCATTCGACCGCCGATCATGTTTGTGCCACGAGATGGGAAGATTCTGTAGGTGGGGTTCCCTCGTCGCTACCATGTGGTAGATATCCACTCTGCTGTTCTGCCTGGAGACCCTGTGGAGCTGACCACCAGCCTGATTAGCTCCTGGAGCGTTTGGGTGAAGGGCTGTACTCTTGTACTCTCTTCCATAGTCCCAGTCATGTTGAATTGTATGCGAGAATTGCATTTTCAGAGGCTGTAAAGGCTGTGTCGCCTCACGACAACGGTATCTCTGTTCCACCTGGTGAGGTAAAATCGGTATGTCATGATAAGCTCTCCGTTAAATGACCTGAGCTCTTCAGCGCAAGATGCATGAGACGGTTTGATTAAGCTGAAAACTCATAAGGCCTATCGACCGCAGTCAAGACGAGCGGATTAGGGGGATTTTTAGCCCCCGCGAGTTCTTCTGGAAGGAGTATCTGATGTCAGACACTGCCACATGGCGATGCTCGTAGAAACTTCGCAAGTATTGTTGGATTCTTTGAAATCAGTTGGATGGGAAATTGGATGCGAACGAGGCCTGGGGGCGAAAGTTGTGTTGTTTGAAGGATTGTGTTGGGAGGACAGGCGGAGATGCGCAACAACAACAACTCCCCTCGCTTCTCCCCTTCCTCTTTCTGACAACCTCCCCTCTGTTTCTTACCGCCAGACACTTGTCTTCCATCACCAACTGGGCTATGGATATGAGCTCAAATATCAAGTCTAAGGTATGACGGTCTGCATGTAACATGCTCTTTTGCTAATTGCTTCCAGTCGTGTTGTATGAAGGAATGCCTTACAGACTCTGACACGATTTGGCCCCAACGCCATGACGAACTAGTCTCTTCAGGCCCGCGATGAGAGCTCAGAGACTGCGATCCTCCCTTTCTCGAGCTCACTGCCACATTCGTTCATAGCGGGCACCCGTTCAACAAGGACAAGCTGCCTATCATGATGCAATTTGTTCGCTATTCGCGGCGCCTGTGTCCCAGCGGGTCAGTTGATCGCTCCCGCCGAGTCATAGCCAGGTACTTGGTTACTTGGCTTACCAGCTCTCTATGGCTCCCGTGGAACTTGTAGCCCCCGTTCAAACATTACGGACCCAAGATCTGTGCTGAGATGGGAGAAAGCTGAGTACAAGGAGTGTGTAATGGGCGGGTTCGGCTCCGGCGAGGGATCCCGTCTGGGGGAGGCGACGTATATCACCTCCTGCAGGTCCCCGTCAATTTAATATAGCCTATTTGTTTTCGGTCCTCCTGAACTTAGGGTGGCGATCCTACATCATGGCCCTACCTGCTATGCCTCACTATAGACAGGATCCTTACCCACCGCAATACTCCGAGATTCCTATTTCTCTCGGCCATACGCCCTACGGTAACCCCTACGCTTCGAAGTCTTCCGACAGTCTCGGATCACGATCGACATTATACTTCCTCCCGAATGACATACTCGAAGATCACATCGACGACGTGGCAGGCCAAACCCAACACAACCACATCAACAAGATGCCTGGCAAGCACATTGACGACAAGCTTCTTCTGGCAGGATTGGAGACGAATTGGGACTCTTCCGACCGCTTGGCCGTGCCGAGTCTGAGCATCCCCAAAGTCGGCATGTACGATCGACCACCGCTCGATCCATGCCCTTCATATACCTCGCGAGCAAGTCCCACGATGAGCTCATCCTCCACGACCGAATGGAAGTATAACAAGCCGCTTCCCCCGGTTCCCAACCCACAAGAGAAACATATCCATGCCTCATACCAGTCAGGCTCGCCCGTGGGGGAGTCTCTGCCGCTCTACAGCTCGCGACCTCAGACACCTCGACCTATGACTCCAGGCTCCATGCCATCGCGATCGACAACGCCACAGCCACCAATGGCACCTCGACCTCTTACTCCTCGATCAGTGACCCCTCAGCCCCTGAACCCACGCCCCATGACCCCTCAGCCGTCACTGGCCAGGCCGATGACTCCACAACCCTTGAACATGCGACCTATGACTCCCCAGCCACTGAACACTCGGCCCATGACCCCTCAGCTTTCGACGGGCCGACCGATGACCCCCCAGCCGTTGACTCCTCGGTCTTTCACACCGCGACCTAACGATCAACGTTCACTGAATCCAGAATTCTCGTTGGCCGCTGCTGCGGCGTTGAACGCATTTCCGAACGAACCTTCATGGCCACAGCAGGTTGACCCCCCACCATCAACGGGCCTTTTCCCTCCATACCATTTTGAGAAGGGCCTCTTTCCTCCGTACAACCCAAATACTAGCGCACCAGCTCAAAATCGGCCTGACGGGCCCTCAAAACAACCATCGAAGAAGTCGTCGGAGCAAAGGCTATCCGCTAAAGACGACGGTGAGGAGAAGCCTATATGGCGAACGCTCAAAGCGGGAGTGCGACGCGTCCTCACCACTAAAGCTTCATCTTCAAATTTGAAGAAACCCAAGTCTCAAAATGATCGGCGAGCATCGATCATCGTTCGTATGTCCACGAATCCGCAACAGTCACAAGAGTCAGGAGATCAGCAACATGATTGGATGCACAATGTCGAGAAACAGGACGAAGAGCGATATCAAGATGCGGTCAGCCGCATGAAGAATGTGCTTGCCAGCTTATTAGAGGATGGCTATTCAATGGACGCGATTCTTCAAGCCGAAGCGAACCAAAAGTTTCTCCGGTCCCTCTTCTTGAGAGTCCAAAATGACCCTCTTCTCGGCTTGGACGTTGCTCCACCAGCACCACCAAGTCGCTGTGCATCTCCTGCACCTCTTCAGCTCAGTCCTTCTTTCCTTCCTGGTTCTCCCCGCCCCAATGTTCACAGCCATTCCCATTCTTATCCTCCTCCCAGCTCACCAGCTCTCCCCCCACCTCCTCACTTGAATACCCATACTTACTCCCATTCTGTTCCCCCTCCGTCGCCAGCGCCTACCAGTCCTCTACCTCCATTACCTTTCTCTCAGACTCATCCTCCCCCTACCCCTGCTTCTCCCGCTCCTACCTCCAAGACCCGCAAGACCGGCGCCGAGGATGAAGACGCTTGGGAATATGTTGGCTACGAAGACGACGCGACGATGCAGGACGACAGTCCATCAATACACGTCTTCAGCCTCGGCGACAATGAATCGGACACCTCCAGCATCTACCCACGCTACACAAAAATGATGGCAGAGATTGAGGACGACCTAAGCAAAGCATTCCCGCCCACGCGCTGGAGTCTGACCAAGCCCGGCCTAGAAGACATGACCCTCCAAATCCTCCTCCAAATCGACGATCTGGACGACCTCTTCGCCTTCACCCAGGTCAACCGCGCCACATACCAAGTCTTCAAGCGCCACGAACTGCCCCTGATGCAGAACACCATCCGCCTCAAATCACCCGCCGCCTGGGAACACCGCCAGATGAGCGACATCAACTCGCAGGAATCCTCGTCGGAGGAAGAACCCTTCACGGCCGAGATCTACTACCGCCACTACACCCGCGACCATCGCACGCTCGCCACGCTGAAGGGCCTGATGATGACCCACTGCCGGGCCGTGATGCGCTCGGCCTCGTACACGGCGCTCTCGCGACCGGCCAGCCCCGCGGCCCGCAAGATTGACAACGCGATCTGGCGCGTCTGGACCTTCTGCCACCTCTTCGGCATGCAGACGGGCCGCGACCACGATATCGACGGCCAAGTCAGCTGGCTGCGCGGCGAGGTGCGCTCCCCGTTCCAGCCCTGCCCGGACCCCAACGACGTCTGCAGCATCTTGTTCGACCCGCCCCCGGGCTTCGGCGAGGGCAACAACCCCGGCGGCCTCTCCGTGACCGATATGCAAGACATGGACGAGGTCTGGACCTGTCTCAAATACATGTTCGGCTTCCTGCGCGGCGAGACCGAGCGCGCCCGCCGCTTCGGCGTCTTCGCCAATGCCACTGCTAATCGCGGTGACGGCGATGACGACGACGACGACGGCAGCGCCTCGTCTCCTCCTCCCCCCGACACCGACAAAAGGAATCAGGGCATGATCATGCTGCACGAGTGGATCTACTACCTTATGACCCTGGGCCCAGAGGCGGTCGTCGAGCTCGCCCCCCTGGGCCCGGATACCCATGCCGAGACGACGTTCCAGCGCGCCATGTCGCGCGGGTGGACGACGTGGTCGGCGCCCCGGCCCGGCGCCACGCGCAGTGCTTTCTTGACTGATGCGTTGGGCCGGGTGTCTGGTGGATTGCGGCGGTTGGAGGAGTTGCAAAGGGAACTGTGGTATAATTATTTGTGAACCGTGTGGATGGGTGAGTAATGTAGGTTATTTGGGAAGCTGCGGTGGTGTTCCGGGTAGTGAGCGAGAATTTCTGTCTTCTCTGTCTCTTTTCTTATCTTCGAGCATGTATTTATAGAATGGAAGGATTTAATGAATGGAATGAGTGCTGGCCTTGATTCTTGACAAGAGTTCCTTGTTGCAGTAAGTTTCCTTAAACCTTGAATGCATATGCTATCGAAATCCTCCCCACTAACGAAGATCGATCAATCTAGTCTGCCTATCGGCATGACATATAGCAAGCTCGATTAATACTCCTGGTCCAGACAACACCAACTGATCCCTGTTAGACCACTGTCCTATAACCCCTGAACCCCAGCCAAGCCCATACCGAAAATCACAATCACGGCTCCGCCTTGAACACTACCCGGAGCAAAACCGCACCCCCAGCCACCAAGCCCACCAGTGTCGGCAGCTCCCAGCTCGGAACAACTTCCTTTCCACTCGAAGTCGCCGACAGGTCTCCATGTTTGATCATGGTTCGAATGATGGGATAATACCACCAGGACCACGAACACGCAATCCAGAGCACCACCCAGACAGAGCCGACGCAGCGTTGCCAGAGCGGAGGAACACCACCACCACCGCGGATCGCAGCGGGGGTAGCATCAGCATTGACGTCTCCATTTTTCTGTTTCTGTTCATCTTCGAGCCGCACCGGGGCGCGAGACCGCCGCGCCGCCGCCGCGCGCCACACATACTGCACCGCATCCTCGAACATGATGGCGACGACATGCGACAGGAAGAACAGTAGTGAGCCGAAGTGCCCGCCCTCTACTCCGGCGACGGTGTTGCCGATCATGTGCATGATCATGGAGAGACTGAAGACGATGAAGACGTTGACGTAGCGCTCGACGAGGGAGGACCGGGGTAATTTGAGAATGCGGGTGGTGACGCACTTTGAGAAGCTGCTGAAGGGCCAGCGGAGGTATTGGTGCCAGAATTTGCTGAGAGGGCACCATTAAGGGTTAGATACGAGAATATACTCGGATGTTCGAAGAGAAGAGGCAAGAAAGAGTCAGGGAAAGGTGTAACATTGGGGTCTTTCAAATAGAATGGAGACCTACCCCCAGAATCCGCGGCACGTGTAGGAATTGGCAAGACTCCCAAATAATGGCGGCCACTGAGACACAGAATGGTCACCCGAGCCGACGAAGAGGATAGCCGTGCCGCGGTACATCATATCCAGGAACAGATAGGAAGGGATCAACCCGATGATGTAGGTGCATGCCAGTCGGCCGGGCCATTGGTCCAGTCGATATGAGAACTCCTGTCCGGGTCTGTAGAACGATTGGTCGGGGTGGAGACGCGGGTGCTCGAGGAGACGAAGGAAGAGACCCTGCCAAATGATGATGGCGAGTTGGCGGACGACGTACTGCGTGCGTCCGGGAGGAGGATCGGTTTGCATCACGGCTGGAAAAGGAGGGATGTTCTTGGGCTGCCATGGTGTTCCGATGCCCCGGATGGTGAGCAGGAGCTGGAAGGCGGCCTTGGACCGGTTTGGCAGTGTGGTCAGGTCGACGTTGGAGATATAAAGGAGATTCATCAGTTGGATGAGGAAGGTGAAGGAGTGGCCGCCGGTCCGCATCTTGAACATAAACGTCGACGCACTGAGGCTATTGAGCACCCCCTCGAGGTAGGCCAGGTAGACCATCGAGGGAAAACAGATCCATCGCATGAAGGAGCCCTTGGGTGTCCGAGTGAGCAGTGTGATCATAATCAAATTCTGCAGAGCCATGACCACACCGCAGCAAAGATCCGCTGAGATCGCCATTTTGGTTCGCTTACCTGGACTCTGATCGGCCCTGGTGCAAGCCAGGCTCTCGGAGACGCCTAGGGCATGATATATCTAGCTTGTTCCCTTGCTCGAAGGACAAGCATTTTGGGACTGTTGCCGTTTGGGGTTTCAATGCAGGGAACTGTGCGACACCAGGAAGTAGCAACCCAAGCAGACGCTGTCAGCTCGTCAGTCTACAGCAGCAGCGAAAGCCCAATAGAATGCTAACAAACAGGGAACCCACGAGAAGAAGGCTTTTTGTGTGCTACCTTACCTCTGGGTCCACAACCCTGGTGTCAGGCTATATCATCGTCCCTGTTTTGAGCCTTCAGGGGAATTCGAATTAGAGCTGGTGGACATCGACCTGAGGCAGGAACGACTGGTCGCGATAACAAAGCCCATATGGGTGCATGTAAGCAGAGATAAGAGTTGGATGGATAGACTCCAGAGTTTAGTGCAGACCGGTCTAGATGAAGCCTCGCTTCATGACTGGATAAGAGTCATGCCATTGTGTATCCATCCATGTCCTTGTGCCACGATGGATGCACGAAGCTCAGAGCGAGTGCTTTGGCTGCATACAGCGACTCTCTCCTGCTGCCGACAGCCCTATCAGTGGTTGGTAAAGAGGAGGCTTTTTCTCGAGGTCGAGAGCAAGCGAAACAACCTTGAAGGCAGGTGACTGCCCCCGGATGGAGCTAGTGCTCGGGCTATCTTCACCCCGATGTTACTCGGGTCGATTTTGCCCCGAGTGTTCGTTCGCCCTTGAGATCTTCCGCTTTACCTCCTACCAAAGGATATTTCGTGGTGTAATCAGCTACGAAGCACGCTTGTATGACATGATGAACCGATGAGAGGGCATGAATTATGAAAATCTCGTAAATTCGTATCCTAGAAATTGTTTTACATGAATCAGTCATGGCTACGTGCAACCAAAGCTTAGAACTTCAATGACCCGTCACCGTAGCGAGTCACTCCACAGTCTCATCCATTTAAGCAAAAGGAGCATCGGTCAGGCGGAAGTGCACAGCCTTGATCTGAGTGTAGTTCTCCAGGGCGTACGAGCCAAGCTCGCGACCGATACCGGACTCCTTGAAACCACCGAACGGCACTTGAGTGTCGAGCATGTTGTAGCTGTTGACCCAGACGGTACTATTTTCACTGTCAGTGTTTGTTCGGTCGAATCTACAAGCGATGATGGATACATACCCAGCACGCATCTGGTTGGCCACGCGGAGGGCGGTGTTGATGTCCTTGGTGTGAATACCAGCGGCAAGACCTGTAGGCGTTCGTCAGTATGAAGGTACAAGGCATTGAGAAGTGAAAGACGTACCGTAGGAAGTGTTGTTACCGATCTTGATGGCGTCCTCGACATCCTTGAACTTCTGAACGGTGATGACGGGGCCGAAGATCTCCTCCTGGACAATCTTCATGTCCTCGGTCACATCAGTGAAGACAGTGGGCTGGATGAAGTAGCCCTCATCGCCGTGGCGCTCGCCACCAACGGCAACGGTGGCACCAGCCTGCTTGCCGTGGTCGATGTACTCCATGATGCGATCGAACTGGAGCTTGGAGACCTGGGGACCCTGGAAGGTGTCCTTCTCGAAGGGGTTGCCCACCTTGTTCTGGGCGCTACGCTCCTTCAGGCGAGCGACGAACTTGTCGTAGATACCCTCCTGAACCAGAAGACGGGAACCGGCGCAGCAGCACTGACCGTGGTTGTAGAAGATACCGAAGTTGGCCCAGGTGATGGCGTTGTCAATGTCAGCGTCGTTGAAGACGATGTTGGGGGACTTGCCACCCAGCTCGAGAGTCACCTTCTTCAGGTTACTCTTGGCAGCGGCCTGCATGATGGTGCGGCCAACCAGGGTAGAACCAGTGAAGGCAACCTTGTCAATGTCCATGTGGCTGGAGATGGCGGCACCGGCCACACGACCGAAACCGGAGATGACGTTGACGACACCAGCGGGGATGCCCGCCTCGAGCACCAACTTAGCGGCATAGAGGGCAGACAGGGGAGTCTGTTCTGCCGACTTGAGGACGACGGTGTTACCGGTGGCCAGAGCGGGGCCGATCTTCCAAGACCACATGAGGAGAGGGAAGTTCCAGGGGATGATCTGACCGCAAACACCAATGGGCTCGTGGCGGGTGTAGGCGAAGGTCTCGTTGTTGGTGTCAATGGTCTGACCGTGGATCTTGTCGGCCCAGCCACCATAGTAGCGCAAGCACTTGGCAGCAGCGCCAACATCCCCCTTGGCCATGGAGATCGACTTGCCGTTGTCCAGGGCCTCGATGGCGGTCAGGATGTCAGCATCGCGCTCGAACAGGTCAGCCAGCTTGGTCAGGAAGCGGCCGCGCTGGTGAGGAGTGACGTGACCCCAGGAGCCCTCGAAGGCCTTGCGGGCAGCCGCAACGGCAATATCGACATCCTTCTCCGTAGCTTCGTGAACGGAAACAATAGGCTTCTCGTTGGTGGGGTTGATGGTCTCGAAGGTCTTGCCTTCGACACCCTTGACCCACTCGTTGTTGATGAACCTGATCGTAAAGCAGATAGTTAGTGGTGGGGATGAAGCATGAGAACGAGTCCACGATAGGGAGACACATACAAGCCCAGAGGCTGTTCGTACTTGGCGAGAGGGGTCTCGATGGTGGTGAAAAGATCAGCCATGGTGTGAAATTAGGATAATAAGGAGGGAAAGGAGAGGCGAGATGAGAGGAGAAGAGGAAGAGGAAGAGGAAGAGAGAATGAGGGGAGGGGGAGGGGAAGCTCCAGTGTTAATAAAGTAACGAACATGGTGAACCATAGCTAGGATCGCCGAGGTGGGGACGGAGGAAACGGAGGAACATTCAAAGGGAAAATGATGGAGGGGGGGGAAAGATGTCGCCGAAGGAGGGGTGGAGGAGGCGAAGCTCTCCCAGTACGGTTAATGCAGTGCAGTACTCAGTATGTAACAGCACAATGGCTTTTAGTATTGCTCATCGCTGTTTCGTCGACCGAACCGGGGAGACCAGAGGGGATGGATTCAAATTACTTCATGGCCCACGCCTTGCGCGCCCCGCTTTGCTCCGTTACTGAACGTTACTGAGCGTTACTGAACCTCTCGCTGGCTGGTTTGCCAGTTCCGTGGGTGGGTTTTTTCAGATCGTGCGGGGTTTCCGCAGCAGATTCTCATCTCGCCCACCCTCCTCCATCTTAATAGTTATACTAAGCTACTAACCCATCTACTTACTGGCAAGGTACCAGGTTACTAAATACAACATTTTCTGCTGGTTTCTTATTTTCTTCATCCTTCTGACTTTTCTATCAGAGAATTCCCGAAAGAGACCGGTTTACCCACTCCATCCATCCTGCCCTGCAGCTTATTCTTATCCAGTGCTGTCTGTCACTAGACTAAAAGCCATAGTGGCGCGGAATCTCCCCGCTTAGCCTCGGTGGTGGGGATCTCACCCTCTCGTCCCCTCAACAACCAGTCAATGGGACTCAATGCGGTATAACTCGCGCTTGCTCACTAAATTAGTCTGCCATTCTTATCCCCGGGCAACCCCTCAGCTCCAGGCTCCGTCAGCCAGTTGCAGCTATCTGGACCAGACTCGACTAACTTATTGCCCCAATCCTGCAGGAGATCAACCTGGTCCAATATTTGAATGAATGAATGAGCAAGCAGATCAACCGGATCAAGGGAACTTATAACTACTCCTCTGCCAATGGATGAAAAAGTGCCCTCCCGAAGGATTGAAAGAAATGAGACATGAACCAATGCCAAGCGGGCTACGGCAACCAAACCAAGCAGACCAACCATGGACTCGAACTCATTCAAACTGACACACCAAGAGGCTTGGCTTCCTGTCGGCCGAGTTCCAGAACCCAAACACGTGCCGCGTCTTCACCACCTTTTTATCTACTCCGTAGTCCGTACTCCGTCCCTACATGCATCGTGATCCCCAGTATATCTAGAGATAGGGGCCCTCTACCTGGCTCTGAGAACTAGGTACTAACGAGTACTCTGGTCTACCCAGAGATAAGCTATCGAGAACTCCCCAAACACTAAAATGTCTCGTCATCCAACTCGTATTGAAGATCAGAGCTTGCCACTGCTAACTTAGCCCCTGCTAGCCCCTCCTTCCCCCACTTACCGTGCATAGAATGATTCTGGCCTATCCCCTCCACTCCATGATCACGCACAATCCAAGTACGTAGTTAGTAATCGGACTGGTCACGGGACGGGCTTTTCCCCGGACCGACCCCTCGGTACCTTTCTCCCGGTGCCCCGATCGCTGCCTCGGGTTGATTCATCCCGGGCCTGTTGTCCCTGCCTAGGCGTGGTTCAAGAATGGTCGATGGTTTCCATTCTCATCTGATGGTCTTGCGAGCAACAAGAGCGATGGATGGGTGATCGAGTACCGAGCAGGCTCTGTCACTCTTTCTCGCTGTTGTTCAAGATATCCATGATGATGCTGCCTTGGACCATTGAAGGTATTCAGCGCGAGCTCATTTCCTGACCTTAACCCCACAGTTTCCACTCACCATGTCACAACACTTGAACTACAGCTGCCCTAGTTGCGATAAGAGGACTCGATACATTGTGATGGGCTTCTTATCTGAGCAGAGCAAACTGATTTTCTTGTCACTTGTTATCATCCATATTGTCTGAAATCCAGAACTTGTACCGTCAAATGTGGACCGTACCTTGTTCTTGATTGCAATCCGACATGATGCGATGACTTGGACTGACATCCTACATCCGCAAATAACTGCATCATCAATGACTTGAATACCAATAGGTATCTTTGTGTCAGAGTGTACAAAATGAGCACGCAGCATACGAAATATCTTCACAAGTCTTCAAGCGGCATTCATGCCGAAAGACTCGAACAATCCCGTGGCAGATACAAATCCCTGTCGTGCCAGTAAGAGGGCGGCGCGGCTGACGGAGTTGCACCACACCTCCGCGCATTCCTTCGAAGCACCTCCATCCCCCTTTGTCTCTGCATCCATCCCACCTTCGATTTGCAAGAGTGTCACCTCAAGCGTCAATCGAGCTGATCAGATCCTCACTTCCAAGCCAAACCATGCCGAAATTCTATCCCTCCATCTCAGACGACCTACGGGATTGGGTCCTGCGTCAAAGCGTCTTCTTCGTCGCTTCGGCCCCGCTGCAAGGTCGCCATATCAATCTATCCCCCAAAGGACTGCCTGATGCCTCGTTGGCCATACTTGGCCCGAATGAGGCTGCTTACATAGATGCGACTGGGTCCGGAAGTGAGACCATTAGCCACGTGCGTGAAAATGGTCGCATAACGGTCATGTTCTGCTCATTCGACACAGCACCCGGGATTGTGCGTTTCTTCTGCAATGGTTCGGTGATTGAATGGGACCAGCCTGAGTTTCCACAATATCTTGACCGTATGGGGGGCAAGGCCGTGGTTGGAGCACGGGCGATCATCCATCTGGACGTGTTTAAGGTTGGATCTCCCGCCTCGTTCTTCTTTGCCTATTTCAAGATATCTGTAACCTTGCACCTGTCGGAGTCGCCTGCAGTATATAGTCTAGGCATTCTTGTGCAGAACTCGGTTGACACAAAAGCTCATCACTAATGTCAATGGTCATACCGGATACAGGTCCAATCGTCATGCGGTTATGGAGTTCCGCGGCTGTCCGTGAAGCTTGATCCCGACACCAACGAATCCAAACCATATCTCAAAGACCGCGACACACTGGGCCACTGGGCAGGCAAACAGGTGCAGGCGAACAAGATGCGGGCCTACCAAAAGGAGTGGAATTACCGAAGTCTTGATGGGCTGCCGGCACTCTGGACCGCTGTGAAGGATAACAACAAGTTTACCGGGGTGGCACAACTGGGAAACTGGGCTCGTCGCCATCGGGATGATATCGAAACCGCCAAAACAACAGTCTTGGTGCTGTTCATGGCTATGGGGATTATGCACTGGATCGGATATGTGTAGATATACCCTGGTTCGCAGTACATCACCACGTTGCGGGTGACATCATCTTGCCCACGATCCTGGCTTTAACTTCCAGCGTGGGTTATGCTTCTGACGGTTTGACCGTTAATTAGGTTCAGGTAACTGGGAAATTGCCTTCTGCCCTGTAGCGGGACTTTTCGGTAACTCATCATCCATTCTTTGTTTCATTAGATTGAAGTGACCGCCTGAATCCTTGTCGACCCCGCCCTTCGTTCGACCGAATCTCCTCGGCTCAACCCAGATGGTGTCACAGTCACACCGGGGCGCCCTTGCTTTGTCTCGCCTCACATTTTTGTGATAAATTACTCGGAGCTCACTTCCAGCCAAAGGAATTGTCTACTGTACCCGTGACCAGTACCACCACCACCGCCACCACTGTCAATTTACCGTGATTATGGCTTCGCGTTCCGTTCGCATCGCTGGTGAGCCATGAGAGAGACCGTCCTTTCCGCTGTATACTAAGTTACCCCAGGGGCGTCAGGTTCCGCTTCGGATCGACACTATGCCATAGCTGAGTTTGCACGCAACTTTCCCCGAGACCCGGTGGACGTTATCACCGCCGATTTCTTGAGCGAGGCCAACATGTCCGCTGGGGCAGCCCGGCGAGTCGACCAGATCCGGGCGCGGTATGAACAGGTGCAACCCGGCCGAGGATCGGCTACCACTACGCCGGCACCTGCATACGAGGCGTCATTTTTGCTTGCCCTCGAGCCGGCCTTGGTGGACCTTGCCAAGCATAGGATCAAACTGGCGGTCAATGCAGGGAACGCCGATACGGAGGGCCTCCACGACGCGGTTGTGCAGATGGTGCAGGCGAAAGGACTAGACCTCAAGGTTACTACCTCCACTTGCAGTGGCTGCTGTCTTCGAGGGAATGTGCTCACATTCGGCTGCAGGTCGCTTGGGTATCGGGTGACCAGGTCCTGTCGACCGTCCAAGAGGCACTTTCGTCGGGCAAGTCTGACTTCAAGAGCATCTATACTGGCCAGCCGTTGTCTGAGTGGCCCTTCGAGCCGATTTTCGCGCAGTGCTACCTCGGGGGACTGGGGATTGCAGCCGCGCTAGCCAATGGCGCCGATATCGTCCTGTGCGGACGAGTCTCCGACGCATCCGCCGTCATTGGAGCAGCATATTGGTTCCACGGCTGGCAACGCAGCGACCTCGACCGCCTCGCCAACGCCCTCGTAGCCGGCCACCTGATTGAATGCAGCAACTACGTCTGCGGCGGCAACTTCACCGGCTTCAAGATGCTCGAATCTCTCGGCCGGGACGGATGGACCAACATCGGATACCCCATCGCGGAGATCTCCCCGGAGGGGCAAGTGATCATCACGATGCAAACCTACGCAACCGGGGGCGCCGTCACCGTCGACACCTGCTCCGCGCAGCTGCTGTACGAGATCCAGGGCCCCCGCTACCTCAACTCGGACGTCACCGCCCTGCTCGGTGACATCTCCTTCGAGCAACGCGGCACAAACCGCGTGGCCCTGCGCGGCGTGCGGTCCGCACCCCCGCCTCCAACGACCAAGGTGGGCATCTCCGCGCGTGGGGGGTTCCAAGCCGAGGCGGTTTACTTCTTGGTCGGGCTGGACATCGCCGCCAAGGTGCGCATGCTAGAGGCGCAGATCCGCCACGTCCTCGCCCCGTACTCCGACGCCTTCACGGCGCTGACCTTCTCGACCCTGGGGTCCGCGCCCGACGACCCGCGCACCCAGGACAGCGCCACCGTGACCTTCCGCATCGTCGCGCAGGCCCGCACCGCCGCCGCCCTCGCGCCCCCCCGCTTCCTGCGGCCCATCACCGACAACATCATGCAAGGCTACCCCGGCGCAACCTGGCACCTCGACACCCGCCAGGGCTTTCCCCGGCCGATCTTCGAATACTTCGTCTGTCTCTTGCCGCAGACCGCCGTCCAGCACCGCGTGCACCTGCCCTGGAAGACGGGCGCTGCTGGTACTGGTCCTCAAACCGTAGACATCGCCCCTCCTCCCGCCGCGCAAGCGGAACTAACCCCCACTCCCCCACTCCCTGGCCATTCCGCTCCCCCCGCGCCCCCCATCCCCTCAACCACAAACTACGGCCCCACCATCCGCGGCCCCCTAGGCTGGATCGTCCACGCCCGCTCCGGCGACAAGGGCCCCGACGCCAACTGCGGCTTCTGGGTGCGCCATGCGGACGAGTTCCAGTGGCTGCGACGGGTGCTGACCGTGTCGACGGTCCAGGAGCTATTGGGGCCGCAGTACACGTCTACTGACACTGACACCGCCGCCGCCGGTGCTGCTTCCCTGCGGGTGGAGCGGTTCGAGCTGCCTAATCTCCGGGCGGTGCACTTCCTGTTTAGGAACCTGTTGGATCGCGGGGTGTGCGCGACGGTGACGGTGGACTTTTTGGGGAAGAATGTCGCCGAGTTCCTGCGGGCGCGGTTTGTGGATTTGCCGGTGCGGTTTTTGGAAAGGGGGAAGTTGTAGTCTTCTAATCGGTCGGGACCTGGGGTTAGGGTTGGGGGTAAGATGGTTGATTGGTGTTTATATATAGCTGGGCTGGAATATAGTAGGTACTGTACATCGTGGATTGCACTGCAGTTTAGTGACGGTGACCTAGTCATATCAGGGGAGGTAATGCCTCCAGCAACGTAGAATGTGGTGCAGTGCATCTCAGTCAAACACAACCACAGCACAGCTCACACAAACCCTTTGCATCTTCGCCTGAACTCCATACCTACTGTATACCTAACTTGACGACCCATCCAGCTAACCTCAAGGATTAATCCTCGCCCTGCTGCGTCTCCAACCCCCTCCACCCCTCAAACACGTGCTGCTGCCGTCCTCCACCCTCCCTCCACCCCCACGCCACGCAATAATGCCGCGCCAACAACCGCCACTCCTCCATCTCATCCAACATCTCCAGCCCGGCCACGCGCTCCTTCTCCCCCTCCGCCACCCACCGCTCCCACAGGAAATCCACATCCGCCGCCGCCTGCCCGTCCACGAACCCGTGCGCCCGCAGCCGCGCCCGCTGCGCCGCCAGGCTCGCGTACCGGTGCAGCGTCTGCAGCTGGATGCCGCGCGTCGCCAGGTTGGCCACCATCGTGCGCCCGAACGCGTCGTCCGGCCGGATCGGCTCGTAGAGGATGATGCCCAGCGGGGGGGTTGGGGGCGGGCCGTCTGCTCCAGCCCCAGACCCAGCTCCAGCTCCAGCTTCAGCTTTTCCTTCACCGACGGAAGCATCGAAAACCCCAACAAAGAACTCGACCACCCGCCGCGCCTCCTCGGGCTCCAAATAAATCAGACAGCATTCGGAAATCAACACCGTCGGCAGAGTCGGGTCGAGGCCCGGGAGGAGGGTGTCCGGTCGGAGGTCCGCGCCCTCATTCCCTAGATCCCCCTTCCTCGAAGGTGGTGATGACGCTAAAGCAGCCAGCTGGCGGAGATCGATCGGGTGGAGGTGGTAGTGCGGGGTATGCAGAGCGTCGGCGGCGGGGGAGATGGTGACGGTTTGCGGGTCGCCTAACGCGCGCTGCAGGTGGGGGGCGGCGCGGATGGCCCGGATTTTAGAGGCGGTGTTGCTGGGGAAGTCGAGTTCGTGGTAGATGATTGTTTGTTCGGGGTGGGGTTGGGTCTGGGTCTGGGTCTGGGTCTGGGCGAGGAGGCGGAAGATGCGGGTGTCGGAGCCGGCGCCGAGGGAGATGATTTGTTTTGGCTTTGGTTGGGGGAGGGTGGGGATGGTGGACTTTGTTGGTGTTGTGGGGGTTCGTTGGGGGGTGTCTGTGTCTGGTCGATGGGGGGTTGTGGAAGGGTGGAGGAATTGCGTGAGCAGGTGGTCGATTGTTGTGGTGCGGACGTAGGTGCCTTTTTTGTGTAGAGGGTTGTTAGTTACGGGACGAGGTTAAGGGACAGGATTTGGAGGGCAGAGGGTTGCGTACCTCGATTGATGATGGGCAGGCGTCGGGTTTCTTGGCCTGGAGGGGTCAAGGCTGATGCAAATGGGTCGTCGAGATAGCCTAGGTTCACGGCACTGAGACGAGAGACGCTGGCGTCATTGTCTGTGCCTTGTACCACTCGGTCTTTGGTGCTGGAGCCTCCTCGTCGAGAGGGAGCATCAGAACCTAACTCGCCTCCGCCACGGCCGCGACCGCGAAGACGAGCGCCGCCGCGACGTAAGGTGTTGAGATTGGGGATCTGTGAAGCTGACATGAGATGAGGGGGAGAGCGGAGTGGAAGGAGGGGAAGGAGGGGAAACTTGGGATGGAAAGGCGGGCGGAGGTTCCGCGGTTGTTCGTTTCGTCCCCGGCGGAAGCGGAGTTGATCCTGCCTGGTTTGTCAGGCATGCATTCTAAATGCGGAGAAACTGGCTGTTCATATGGAGACATGTATGGTAATCAATTCTATCTATACCACTTTTATCACGATAGACAATTCTATGTACAGTGTATACTAAGCACCACCTCAAACATAAACAAAGTTGTTCCGGCACAGCGGACACGTGCTCTGGTTACTGCTCTTGAACCACCGGAACAGACACACCGAATGGAACGTGTTCTTACACGTCGCGCAGCGCTTGTTCGGCGTCTGCATGTCCGTCGAGATGACACTGTAGCAGATAGCGCACTCGCTCTGGCCCTTGAGCGCCCCCTGCACGTTCTTCCGGAATGCTAGCAGTCCATCTATCATGTTGCCATTGGCAAACATGATGACACCCTGAATGGTCGTCAGCCAGTTCTTCCACTTCCTCTCGTCCACCAGAACACGACTCCGCCCGACTACCAACGCGGGCTGAAGCGGGTAGGCAGGTGGCAGCGAGATCGACAGCGAGACTGGCGGCGAATCCTCGTCGACCGGGATACTGGCGATGATCTCCGCGGTCTTCGGCGCAATCTTCACCTGCAGCGCACGTTCTTCGTTGGGATCTTGCGTCTGAGTCCACTCAGAGACTCCTTGCAATGACTCTTCAATAACCAATGGAGAGATCTAAAAGGGGGAGTCAGTAATCTGCTGCATGATTGCATCCGGTAAGACATACGTATTTCTCAGTCCAGGCTTCTACTGGTCCCTTGATGCGCTTTTTCGTGTCAATCCACCATCCTTTGGTCATGTTGGCCAAATGCTTCAGGCACAGGAAGTACAAGTGCACAAGAAGCCATTGGATCTCCTTTTCAGGGGTTTCAGACTGATCCGGTTCAAAGGAGCGGATGTCAAACTTGGACGCATCAATCATCTTGCCGTGGGACTGCTGGAGAAAGTCGAACGTGAGCTCCAGCAATGAGTCCAAACTCTCATTCTCTCGGATACTAGCAACATAGTTCTCTTGGACAGTGAGAGACTATTGAATCAGTTAGATGCTGCCTGCTATGGGTGACGTCTTCGGATGTGGAAACTTACCGCATTGACAAAGTGATCGAAGACGATCTTCCAACTCAGCAAATAGGAGCGGAGCTCAGTCCAGGTCCTCTCATTGCCATAAGATCTATTGATCGAGTCCATCGTCGGTGCGCCAAGCAACAGAGACACGAGTTCGTCAGGTAGTCGGACCGTCGTCTTCGACAAAGCCACATCGAAAGATACCTGTTCCTGCACGCTGGGAATGTACCGGTGCAGCAGAGTGTAGGCAGTGCGTTGGATAGCTCGGCTCTGCGCCGTCAGAAGCGAGAAGACACTGCTAACGTCCTCTAGATTCTCGACCGGAATGGTCTTGACAAACCGACAGAGCAGGTCGACCGTGATGTCCCGGGGTTGATCGAAGATCGTTGACGAATCTACATGATAATCATTAACAATGTTCTCAGATTGCGAAACGTGATAGACTTACCAAATTTTCGCAAAGTCGAGGTCAAACTGTTAAATAGCTTCGATTTCCGATCCGACCACGCATCCTTCACATCATCATTACTCTCTTCGTCACTGACGATCGATTGTAATTTAGCGAAAAGTCTGTAAGATGACAAGAGCACAGGAAGAGCCTCGTCGCCACCACTAGTCCTCTTCCAGGTCGCGTCAAGAATCTCCAAGCAATCTTCCCAGTGAGAGCCGTACATCTCTTGAATGCATGGGAGTACGAATACTAGAGTCTGAAGAATCTCGGCCTTGAGGCTAAGGGATACAGCATCAGATTGAAGGCATTGGGTGAGATGCTTGATCAGGAACATCAAACGCTGGGTGGGTATGGACGCCGCGACGTCCTGGTCCCCAGCGAGCAGGAGGTTAAGGAGAACCAGCTTTCGCAACCCTACCAATTATCAGCATAGTCAAGACATACGAGAAGCCCTTACTGACCGTCTTTATTCTCATCCTGAGGTTTCAGTCCAGTCGAGTCTGCGACAAACTCGTTGCACAGCCGCGTACCCGTAGGATTCGATAGAATGGCATGGCGCAATGTAGCTACCCAAGCAGCCGAGCGGATGGCATTCGCTTTGCGCATATCCCTGCAAATCTGGGTGACCTCTTCCGGCGACTTGGCGCTGTTGGAAGAGTCGGCGGTGTCCATGATCTTCACAAAAGCGACTCCGATATGATAGTCGAGTGGAGCAAGATCTTCTAGCCCTTCGAGCTTGTCTTTCCAGAATGCAGAGAGCATAGAGGATATAGTCGCTTCGGCCTCGGTTGCACCCTTTTCGTGGGACCGAGCCCAGCCACTGACGACCTTCCAACCGTCGTTGACAACATCCATATACTCATCCCTTTGTTCAGGAAGCGAGATCCCGCTGATGCCATTACAGTTCTCGATACTCAAATCATCATCAATGAGCTGCAGTGCTAGAGGGATGTTGTAGAACAATGTCTCCATCTCAGCCTTGTCCAGGTTTTGGATTAAACCGAAAGAAGAAAGGATTCTGACAGTGAAATAGGCCAATCGGAATGCTGAGGAGGAGTTGTTTGAATCCCTAGGAAGACTTTCATAACGTTGCTGTAGTGTGTCCGACAAATCACGATTGACTAAATGCACAGTACCACTGAGTGGGCTTGTGATGGCAGTTGAAGGTCTTGGAGGGAGTTCGAGGAATGGACCCAAAGCTTTCGCCCAGGACTCGCGAGAGGGCAGAATATCCTTTGCAACCTTCCCAACCTCTTCTGCCTTGGCATTGTGCAGCAGTTCTTCGGCGATAGTTACAAGTGACTCAACCCTAGAAACAGTTAATTCTGATCGTCCTTTTGTCTCTTTCTCGGTTAACACTCACGATAGCGATTGGTCATTGACATTGTCAAAACTGTGCTGTAGAATCTCAAAGCTCGATTTGTTCGCACTCGTCTCGCTAACGATCGACTCCTTCAAGGTCTTGGCCAACGATTCTGCTACGCTTGAAACATCTTCTGATGAAAACTCAGAAAGGAAAAGTAGCTTTCCAGTTAGTTTGGACCCGTGGGGCCCATTCTGGAAAGTTTTGAATGCCAGGGGAACAGCCCGCGCGACTTGAGAGAGACCATGCAAGGTGTCGAAAACCTTGGTATCATCTGACAAGGCATCGATGATTGCTAGGAAGATCGTGTCTGACAGTCCTCCGTGGGAGGTTTCGTTCTGAAGCACTGCGATCACAATTGACCAGTGTAAATCACTCCCATTGCAGGCCCTATCAAGGGCTCGCATGATCAGAGAAATGAGACCACTCTTTTCGTCCAATTCTTGGAAATCGAGGGTGGAAAGTAGCTTTTGTACAGTGTGAGCGTTCGAAGTCTCCGGGTCGAACTGGGCAACTCTCTCCAAAACTTTCTCGAAGCTGGAGCCAAACCCATCCCAGGATCGGCAGGACAGGATAATCGAGATGAGCCTGTCAGCGGAAGGCGACGACAGGAGCTCCGGTGCGTCATCTTGGACAAAGCTCAACAGTGACTGCGAGGCTTTGGCAATCGGCGCAACTTTGAGTACAGTTTGTTCGACAACAGCAGCCGCTCCATACGGCTTGCCATTCCTCAAGCGCAAAACCTCCAGACAGCTATCAAGCAACGAAAGGCTAGTAGCATTGAACACATCCGAAACCTCGGCTTCATGGTCTGTATCTTTTACTCGAGAAAGTAATGAGGCTTCCAAAGCAAGAAAACGCTCTGCTTGCGCGCAGACAGCGTCCTGGGAGGTTTTGAAGTCCTTCGATTGTTCCGGGGAAGACAACTTGACAGCTTCGAGCAAGCTGTCTGACAGCTCTCTCCACGTTTGCTCCAATACATGCTTGTAGCCTAGCGTGGTCAGCACAAAAAGGGCATCTGTGCAGATAGGCTCTGCTGACTGAGGAGGTAGACCCCATTGAGCCTGGTCTGACTCGGGTTTCACATATTGTACAATCAAAGGTCGGAGCCTTTCGCGCAACAAGTTCGTTCCCTCATCCTGACCAAGCCGACCTGCAAGCCACATAACAGTATCAATGTAAGCTTTCCAGCCAACAGCTCGGTTTTGCCGAGGCTCGTCTCTGGAGTTTAGTCCCTCCTGGAAAGACTCTGTCAGAGCACGGGCACTCGTCACTCCGACGTTGTTCTCATCGGTTGATTTCGAATCAACCTGTGCAAGAGTCTTGATTGGAATGATCTGCAGCAGCTCGTAAAAATTGGTCCAGAAGGAGCTTGCGCCACCCTGAGAACCTTTCTGAAGATATTGAAGTAATCTCTTGGAAGACGAGGACTTTCCGGAGTGATCTTCAGTCCACAATTGAGGCCTTGCGGAGGTCACATGCAGGATAGTCTCGGAGAGTTCCGATGCGGAGCCCAATTGGCTACAGTGCAGTGACTTGCCAATCAAAGCAGCACTGATGAGTTTCCAATCCAGTTCCTCCGGCTGCTTGGAGACTGCAGTGCGCGCAAGAACATAGAGTGACCGGCGCACGAAAGCATCTTCATGATACGATAGAGCCCACAGGGACTTACTTCCTAGAAGTGTCTCTATCGTGGGTGTTGCCTTCTCAAGGTCCTCTTGTGCGGAGTTTCCTGCATTGAAGCTCGTCAGATGAAGTGTGAGCAAACCACAAAAGAACATTCATACCGAGTATCCTGTTGAACAGCAAGAGGGCAGTTCCAGCCACTCGTGCATATTTGGCTGTGGCGTCATCTGCCTTCACAGTCCTCTCATCGCTCAACGTTTGAGGGGTCTGTTGGAGAATGACATCATCTACGAAATCCAGAATGGAGGACTGGTAGACTTTCCATACACCGTTCCTCTTCTCGTCGGTCGAGAATACGCGCGTGAATGATTCCAGCGCAGCGCGATGGACTGGCCGATCGTTGTCGTAAAGTCCCGCAAGCCATGCTCCAATGACCTTGGGCAAGAAGCGAGCAATGCGCTTTCCGACAAGAGACGCAATAGATCCCTGGGTCGAGTGCGCTGTTTGTCTCACCCTCCGAGAAAGATCTATCGAGGCGCGTGGGTAGATCCTGACCTGCCGAGATACCGAACCATGATCAACCGATTGCTCTAGTGCGGCGTGAGAAGTCAATGTAAACCTACCCAAGCTTCCAGGAACCCATCATCAAGGGTCCCATTGCGACTCTCGACAGCCAAAACGTGGTCGCGCAAGTCGTCCAGAGCCTTTGTGCGGGTAACCTCATCCTTCTTGAGGAAATTCTTGAATGCGATTGTCAACTGCGCCTCCGATATGCGAGATAGATCCGGAGGCTCTGTGACGTATGTAAGCGATGATGGTTCCCTTCCCTGACTGGAGAATGCGCTGGAGAATCCTCCAAATGAGCCAAATGTGCTAGCAGCAGCCCGGCTGCTTGAGGCCTGAGACTTGTACTTTTTGCTGCTCATAGTAAAGTGGGGGATGGCGGGGTGTAAAGAAAATGACGAAATCGGTTACTGGAAGGTGATTGACTCGAGATATTGACCAGCAGGTGCACTCCAGGGGGGATTCGGTCCAGTCCGCTGGGTACAAACAGAGAGTAGTTCACGCCGGACAGTCCTGCACTCCAGAATACCCCATCGATCGGGCTGTAAGTTAGTTGTAATTGTCCTCATCTCAAATCCGGCGGCATGGACTCCATTATCGGCGTCCCTATCGGGCATTTCACGTGACCTGGTGTCATCGATCCCCCGATCGGGCAAAAGCCGGCGCGGTCTAGAAGAAGAGGCAAAAAGATAGAAGCGACGGAGAAAAGAGCTCTGGTCAGCTTCCTCTTCCTCGTCGCGAGCACCGCGCTCATCCCGTCACAATGAAATTCTTCATTGAGTAAGTCTCACTGGCATTCCTGCCTTCCCCCGCTCAGCGTACTCGGCAGAAACAAGCTTCTAATCTCATCCGGCGTCTAGTGATCTCCCCGTGCTCTTCCCTTATCCTCGCATCTATCCCGAACAATATGCCTACATGTGCGATCTCAAGAAGACCCTCGATGCCGGGGGTCACTGCGTCTTGGAGATGCCTTCGGGTACCGGAAAGACTGTCTCGCTGCTGTCGTTGATCGTAGCATATCAGCAGCATTATCCCGAGCATAGGAAGCTCATCTACTGCTCTCGAACGATGTCCGAGATCGAGAAGGCGCTGGCCGAGCTGAAGGGCTTGATGAGTTTCCGCGCCAAGGAGCTGGGATACACTGAAGATTTCCGCGCGCTCGGGCTAACTAGTCGAAAGAATCTGTGTCTGCATCCGTCGGTCAAGCGAGAAAAGAGTGGTACAGTGGTCGACGCAAGATGTCGGAGTTTAACTGCGGGATTCGTGAAGGAAAAGAAGGAGCGGGGCGAAGATGTTGAGTTGTGCGTTTACCATGAGGTATGGAGAGTTTCTCACAGGTTCGTGACGATTAACTGACGCTCTACAGAACCTTGACCTTCTCGAACCGCACAACCTCGTACCTCCGGGTGTCTTCACCCTTGATGGGTTAAGTAGATATGGCGAAGAACACAAGCAATGTCCATACTTCTCGGCCCGTCGCATGGTATGTTCTCACAGTATCTGGTAGGGTGGATTCTATGCTAATGTTGCCCGCCTCCCCCATAGATGCCTTTCTGCAACGTCATTATCTATTCCTACCACTACCTCCTCGATCCGAAGATCGCCGAAAGAGTGTCGAAAGAGCTATCCAAGGACTGTATAGTTGTCTTCGACGAAGCGCATAACATCGACAACGTCTGTATTGAATCTCTGAGTATCGACTTGACTGAGGATTCGTTGCGGAAGGCCACACGCGGTGCGAACAACCTCGAACGCAAAATCAGCGAGATGAAGAGCTCGGATGCTGAGAAGCTCCAAAACGAATATACCAAGCTGGTTGAAGGCCTTCGAGAGGCCGAGCAAGCTAGAGAGGAGGATCAATTCATCTCAAATCCAGTCCTTCCAGATGACTTGCTCAAGGAAGCTGTACCAGGAAATATCCGTCGCGCCGAACACTTCGTCACCTTCCTCAAACGGTTCATTGAATACCTGAAGACCCGAATGAAGGTCACACACACTATCTCCGAAACACCATTATCATTCTTGACGCACGTCAAGGATCTCACATACATCGAGCGAAAGCCATTACGATTCTGCGCTGAGCGTTTGACGTCACTCGTGCGCACACTCGAACTCATCAACATAGAGGACTACCAACCGCTGCAAGAGGTTGCAACCTTTGCGACCTTAGTTGCCACATACGAAAAGGGCTTTTTGTTGATCTTAGAGCCATTCGAGTCGGAGGCAGCTACAGTACCCAATCCGGTGCTGCATTTTACCTGTTTAGATGCCGCGATAGCGATCAAACCTGTCTTCGACCGATTCAGCTCCGTCATCATCACATCGGGTACCCTGTCACCCCTTGAAATGTACCCTAAGATGCTAGGCTTCGAAACCGTCCTCCAAGAATCATACAGCATGACCCTTGCCCGCCGATCCTTCCTGCCCATGATCGTCACGCGCGGATCCGACCAAGCCCAGATTTCCTCTTCGTTCCAGATCCGTAACGACCCCGGCGTCGTGCGCAACTACGGCAACATGGTCCTGGAGTTCTCCCGCATCACCCCCGACGGGATCGTCGTCTTCTTCCCGTCCTACCTCTACATGGAATCCATCATCAGCATGTGGCAGGGCATGGGCATCCTGGATTCCATCTGGAACTACAAGCTGATCCTCGTCGAGACCCCGGACGCGCAGGAGTCCTCGCTGGCGCTGGAAACCTACCGCACGGCGTGCTGCAACGGCCGCGGGGCGCTCCTCTTCTGCGTCGCGCGCGGCAAGGTCTCCGAGGGCATCGATTTCGACCACCACTACGGCCGCGCGGTGATCAACATCGGCGTGCCCTTCCAATACACCGAATCCCGCATTCTGAAGGCCCGCCTCGAGTTCCTCCGCGAGAACTACCGCATCCGCGAGAATGACTTCCTCTCCTTCGACGCCATGCGGCACGCCGCCCAGTGCCTGGGCCGCGTGCTCCGCGGCAAGGACGACTACGGGGTCATGGTCCTGGCGGACCGGCGCTTCCAGAAGAAGCGCAACCAGCTCCCCAAGTGGATCAGCCAGGCCATGCTCGAGAGCGAGACCAACCTCAGCACCGACATGGCCGTGGCTACCGCCAAGAACTTCCTGCGCACCATGGCCCAACCGTTCAAGGCGCGCGACCAGGAGGGCATCTCCACGTGGAGCCTGGCGGACTTGGAGAAGCATCGCGAGAAGCAGATGCTCGAGGAAGAGAGGTTGCGGCGGGAAGAAGAGCTCGCCAATGCACGGGCCCCCAATGGTGCTGGTGCTTATTATGGTGGCGGCGGCGGTGGCGGCGGTGCCGCGGCCCCGCCGGACGATGAGTTCGACGATGACATTGATGAAGATCTAATGATGTTGGATGCTCAGTGACCTGCAGGCGCGTCCATGGGTTTCCTTTTTCCCGCCCACCTTTACAACCTTGACTTGTTTTACCCATTTTGTTTTTTATCACGGTCAAGGGGAAAAAATGCTTGCATAGATTGCATGATACCACGGATGGTTCGGTGTTGGAAAGGGTTGATAATATGTACAGTACATTACAGCGCAGCTACTTACTCGAAAGAAAAAATCTCAACGTACTTGCCGAGTCTTCTTGTTTATTGTTCAGGTCAAAAAAGGTTCATACTCTTTATTGAATGCTATATCTTAAGGAACTAATAAGAAGGACTTTTTCTTATTCCGCTGAAAGACAACTCCACAGAAATCGTTGGACACGTCATAGACACGACGAAATGGGAAGACAGAAGGGAAGTGCGTAGAGTTACATGCAAAATCAGACAGGCAAGCATATACAACGAGAAGAAATGCATACACAGTGCGAGGGGCGAGGGGCGAGGAGGTGTTGGTCTATGCCACGGGGGCAAGGACATCGAACGCACCTGTACCCACGATGCCGGTACGGCCGACAACGATGCGGGCACTGGGACTCTTGAGGTTGTCGAAGTCTCTCTCGACCACCGCCTCCTTGAGGTAGCCGACGGTCGTCTCGAAACTCATCTTGGCCAGGGGCGAGGAGCTGTCCTTCACCAGACCGTTGCGGTTGAAGGGACGGAAGCCACCGGACTGGGTCATCACGTCACCGATCAGGTTCAGATGGCGGTTGTCGACGGAGATGCTGTGACCCTCGAAGACGTCGGACATTTCCTTGACGATGGCGGCACGCGCGGCCTCCACGCCATAGAGGGTGAGCATGTGGTGAATCGAGTTGGTGTAGAGGGAGTGGGGCTTGATGATGTCCTGGTAGTCGCGCATGGCGAGCAGGTTGACACCTTCCGTGATGACATAGGCGGGCTCGCCCTTGACAGGATCCGCCGCGACGAACGTGCAGTTGCCCAGGCCAGGGATGGATTGGATGACCGCAGTGCGGGCAGCGTCTTCGACCAGAGGCAAGAGCAGAAGCTTGGGGGTGTCAATATCGTACTGCAGCTGGATAGTGCAGGATCCGCCCTTCTTGGGGTTGAACTTGAATTGAGTGACCTCGCCGTACTTGTTCTTGATGTCCTCCTCACGCAGCTTGGCGTCCTTGCCTTGCTCCTCGGAGTCGGAGTCGGAGGCGTCATCCATCTCGACATCACGCTTCTGGCGCGTGTTGTCACCCTCGTCATCCTCGTCCTCGTCCATGGCATCTTGCTGGCGCACCATGCTCTCCTCTTCATCCTCAGGGCCTTCGTAGGAGACCTGGTTGTTGCGGTTCTGGTTGCCCCGGGACCGCTTGGCGTCGTCCTCATCGTCTTCGACATCGTCATCCATGGGCTCTTCTTCGGCATCCCGACCGCTGGGGGCATCCTGGACCGTACCAACGGAGACACCAATCTCAGGCTGAGCGGTCGAGAACTTCTTCAATGTCTTCTCGTCATTACGCTTCTTGAGCTCGGCCTTGGTAAGCTTCACGAGTCTCGGGATGAGCTTGTTCTGCAGAGCATTTTGCACATCCTTGGTCGTGATAGCATACTCGGCGGTGTACTCATCAGGAGGGAAGAACGCGATCTCGATGTCGTAGATCTTGGCCTTCATGCTGCCGGAAGAAACTCTCTCCTTGATCTGGACCTTGTCAACAACCTCTGCAATGCTGAGCTTGCTGATGGCCTTGGCGAATCTTTCAGAGTGCTCCTTAGAGAGCTCTTCGTTCAGATAAAGGGTCATGGTAGGGGTCATGATGTGGGCACTAGCTGTCATGACAATTTCACGAAGACGGGGAATACCCAGCGTGACGTTCTTCGCGGAGTGACCAGCCAAGTGGAAGGTGTTCAGAGTCATCTGAGTGGAAGGTTCACCAATAGACTGACCGGCCACAATACCAACGGCCTCACCAGGGTCCACAACCGACTTCATGTACTTCATGTTCATCAGAGTGTTGAATGACTTCTTGGTGATAACACCCTCGATGCTCTTCTTCTTATCCCTGAGCAGTCCATCGGGGTTGGCATCCTCGTACTATTATGATAAATGTGTCAGTTATGCTGGACAGCTGATTGATTCTCAATGCACGCTTACCTTCTTGAGTGCTTGCGAGAACGCTTCGGAAATACTGCCCAGATTACCTCCAGGGTGATAGAGAGAAAGGACAGGATCCATAGCATCGACCTTGCCCGTCTTGCGAACCTTCTTGATAGCATCCTTGTGCCAGTTGACGACCTCTTCCTTCTCCAGACCGTGGAAGTCGCTGGTCAGATTGACCTGCGACATGATGGAGAGGTAATTGGATGCCAAGAAGTCGAAGTTCTTGAGGTGAACCTGCTTCGTGATATCCAAACCATCCTCACCGTACAAAAACTGGACAATGGATCCATCGGAAGCCTCACGGACCGAAGTATCATACTCCGCCCTCAAGCCCTCCATTCCCTTGATCAAACAACGCTGCAGATAACCGGATCTGGAAGTCTTGACGGCAGTATCAATCAGACCCTCACGACCAGCCATGGCGTGGAAGTAATATTCCTGGGGCTTAATACCAGTCAAGAAACGGCCACACACGTAACCACCAGCCATGGGATTCGTGTCATACGCCCGGAAAGAGGGCAGCGTCTTACCGCTCACCATGACAGGTACACGGCGACCTTCCAAAACCTGCTGTCCAAGGTTGCAGGAAATCAGGTTGGCGTTGACGCTAGATCCCTTGGCTCCGGAGATTGTCATCGACTGCATCTGGTTCCACGGGAATGGCTTAACAAGACCATTAGGAAGACAGGCTTGGGTGATCTCAGTAGACAGCTTCGCGTTACGGGCGTTGGAAACGCTATCGAGACCACTCTGCTTCTCATCGTCGCGAAGAACTTCCTCCAGACGCCGGGTCAGCTCGGCGTCCTGGTCGGCGCCTGTAGTCTCGTCGAGAGTGACATACTTGAGCGCGACCTCACGACCCATGGCGGCAGCCTCGCTGATCTTTTCTCTGCGTACGCGATCACCTTCCTTAGTCAAACGAAGATCATCGATACCGCAAGTGAAAGCGCGCATGTTGAGGAACCTGGTCAGAAGACGACCCAAGATACTGATCAAGCGACCCGCAATGGTGTGTCCGTAAATTTCGTGGATGGCATCAACCAAACCGCCAGCAGTGGGACCGATTTGCTTCTTGTCGAGAATACCGCAAAGCAACTCTCCATCCTTGAAAATGACTGTGCCTTCTTCGTTGCCCTCACCCCAGCGGTCACCGGGCGTCGAGGACTTGCTCTTCAAGTTAAGACCAGCTCTACCCGGGGGCATGATGTTCTTGAGAATAGTGGTGATAACTTGTTTGCCGGTCCAAAGAGGCTTGGGTCGAATGACCGCCGGGCCGATGAGTTGAATCCGGTCGGTAATGGTGTGAGAGTTCTCGGGTCTAAGACAGCTGTACAAGAGCTCATGATAGTCCTCCTCATCGAAGAAACTGTCTCGGCAGGTGAACCAGGTGCTCATGGAGATGTGATCCTGAATCAAACCACGCAGAGGCTTGCCGGACGTTGCGACAAGATACTGATGGTCCGCATCCGCAAGCATCATGGCCTCTGATCGGGCGAGTTCGTTCTGAGGGAAGTGCATGTTCATCTCGTCACCATCGAAATCCGCATTGTAGGTATTACAGTTAGCGTAGTGCATGCGAATGGTTCTCTCGTTGGGGAGAACACGGGCCTTGTGACCCATGATAGACGGCTTGTGGAGGGTAGGCTGACGGTTCATCAACACAACATCACCAGTGGTGAGATGACGGTAGACTTTCTTGTTGCGAGACCCCTTCATGCGCCAGTTCGACGGCGCAAGCAGTTGGTTAGCCAGAGCGGTACGCTCGTCCAAGCTCTTGAACTTGAGGTTGGTGACCTGTCCCAATTCATTCTCAATGGCAGAAGCACCCGGGTATTTGTCGGGACCGTTGATGACCGCCTGTTTCATTTCCCAGAAGTTGTGGTTGGTCACGGGCTCGGGGTAAGTCAACTTCTTAGCGAAAACCATGGGTACACCAATTTCATTGGTCTCAATGTTCGGGTCGGGGGAGATGACACTGCGAGCGGCAAAGTTGACACGCTTTCCCATCATGTTCTTCCGGAAGAGACCCTCCTTTTTTTCCAAAATCTGCTTGATACCGTTGGGGCCGGCGGCGGCAGCTGGTCCAGCGGAGGCATTTCGGTCACGGTCGATAAGTCCGTTCACAGTATCCTGGAGCTGAACAATGGAGTGAAGCAGGTCACGGTAATCGCGAACACGCATAGCAGCACTAGAGCTGCTGCTTTGTCTTTCCTTGCTGATCTGGTTGATGATGTCGCAGTTCTTCAAAATACTCGTAAAGATGGTGTTTTGCTGAGCCTCCAAAATAGCGCCAGCTCCTTGCTGTGCGGCGGGACGATATCTGTTGGGCGGCACCAAGATGTTCTTGATGAAGAACATGTCTGCGCTAACTCGGGATTCCTTCTTCGGTAATGGTCGAGAATTGTACACGAGAGTCAGGATTTCCGCTTCCTTCTCAAAAAGCAAGGTCAATGCGGCATGAACTTCGGGAGAAGGCATGTATTGCTGGCCTTCACCGGCGGTCTGTTTCTTGTTCTCGAGCTCAGTGACAACAGCATTTCCACGGGCAACTTCCTCCTCGGCTCCATGAACCTGAGATGCGGTGTCCGAGGCTCCGTCCGCCTGTGCCTCCTTATCCTTGCTGTTGAACTTCTGAGCCTCCTGGAGGAGGATCAAAGAGTTGGGCGCTTGGAATCCAGCCTGCAGCATAGCGTGTTTGGACTTCTCAGGTAGTGCCTTGCGGAAAACCTTCGAGAACTTATCTTTCCGATAGGACGGCGAGATACTGCAGAGCGATTTCGGTCAGCCGAGAGCTGACTAGAAAGAAGGACGTATGGAAGATATGGAAGTGATAACGTACCCACTGCAGCTGGCACACTTGCCTGGAGTGCCGATGGCTTTCATGAACTCTCTCACGAGGAACCGGCGCTGCTCCGCAGCCAAGGGGTTCTTCGCACCAGCCATAAGACCCTTCAGTCTTCCATCTGCTTGCGCTTGTCGGATGCATTTCTTGACGTAGGAGGTTCTGCGAGCCATCTTGTCGTCATCATCCTCATCCTCATCGCTGGATCCTTCGCCGTCTTTGGCGGCCTTTCTCTTGTTGCCCGTCGAATGAGCCATCGTATCAATAACAGCAACCTCCTCGACCAAGCCATACTGCAGGAGTCGCAATTTGCAGGCATAAGTGTTGATTTCGAAGCGAGACATTTGGAAGCGATGGCAGTAGACACATTGCGCCTTCAAGAGACGGTACATCTGTTCGAAATGGGTGGGATTGTACACACGGACTGGCAGCTCAACATGACCAGAATGGCCAGTGCAAGACCAGGAAGACTGCCGACATGTTGTGCAGCTGGTTTCCGTCAGTTCAGGACCCCGCTATTGGCATACATTTCCGGGATCTTGGAGAAGAGCGAAATGACACGACGAAGTCGATATCCCAAGTAAGAAATGTAGAGAGGATCTTGAACTTACACATGATCACCCCAGGCACCCAGAGCTGGGTCATAGAGACCACCGGGAACAGGGTTGTTGAAGGAATCCAGCGCCGGGGTGTTCTGGATTCGCTTTACAGAGAGAGCTTTGATGTCTTCATCGGTGTAGACGCCAAAGTCAATCCCCGCAATGGTGGAGGCCACCGGTCGTGCGAAGGTCGCCATGATGTCCCCGTGCAGCTCTTGGAGCAACGGGTGGTGCGATGCCTTCGTCCTTGAATGGCTGCTGGCCTGGGGAGATCGATCGAAAAAGCGGGTTCGTCGGCCGCGACGATGCGAAAAAGTTGCACCCAACTTTTTTTCTGCCATGCGGCACCGCCCGGCGGAAGGCCCACCCCGTGATTCCTCCGTCCCTCTGTCTGTCTGTCTGTCTGTCTGTCTTGCAGGTCCGCCCGCCCCAAAGAGCTTCGCTTCTCTCTATCTACTCCATTCGTGCCTTCTCTCTCCCTCTCAGCTCCCCCCACCGCTTCTCGCCGGCTGTATTCAGGGTGACACCTCATTCCGCCCTATCATGGCTGACGCGTCAGGAAATGCGCTGAAGCGCCCTCACCCCGAAGATGATCAAGATAACATCCAAAAAAGACCTCGTTCCAATCATGGCTCTCCCGCGCCCGCCAAAGCAGCGCCTGCCGCGGGCAAGCTTGACATTGAGAAGATGGTCGCAGAGGCCAGGGCGAAAGCAGAGGCAGTACGTGCTCGACTGCAAGCCGCGAAGGGCATCGTCCCGTCTCCTTCGCCAGCCGCCTCCAGTCCTAGTCCAACACCCCCAGCGGCCAGCCCTGCGATGTCCAGGCTAGAACAGATGAAGGCCCGAGTCGCTGCTGCGACCGGACGAGCCAACGCGACAGCCCAGCAACGAATTGTCCCTACGCCAGCTCCCCAAGCTCCTACTCCACCTCCTCCGCCGCCGCCGCCTCCTTTCGAAGACGAAGATGATGGCTCGTCACGGGCTCGCGGTGGTCTCGATGTCGGTCTTCACCCCGCCCTGCTATCAGATACCCTTGAGTTCAGAGGTGGTAAAGGACGGCAATCCATGCAGTCGAAAAGCCGCAGGACCGAGTCTCCGGCTACGGCAGGCCGGCCTGATCGAGCCGGCCTTGATCTCTCGGGTCCGTCTCTGGAGGAGATCAAGAACAACCCATACTTTGATCCGAGCCTCGGTCCCAAGGCCACAATCGCAAAGCCCCGACAATCCCGGCAGCTCATCTTCAACCAGAAGGGCAAGTACATCCAGCAGGCGGCCGCGCTACGGCGACAGGCTCAGCTGGAGGCCATGAAGAAGCGGATCGCGGAAAGAGCGCGACAGGCCGGTATCGACGAAGACTTGGACGTTGAGAAGGGCTTCCTGGTACCAGCGCCTCCAGCGATCGAATGGTGGGATGAAGGGTTGGTCGATGGCGAGGACTACTCGGCTATCGAGGACGAGCAGAAGCTCAAGATCGACACCCCCGATACGATCATCACGCAATACGTCCAACATCCCGTCCTTCTCGACCCTCCCCAGGAGAAATTTCTACCACAACAAAAACCCATGTACCTCACACCGAAGGAGCAGGCCAAGATCCGTCGCCAGCGACGAATGGCAGATCTCAAGGAGCAACAGGCGAAGATCAGACTGGGTCTGGAGCCGGCGCCGCCCCCCAAGGTTAAGAAATCGAACCTGATGCGGGTATTGGGTGAGCAGGCGGTTAAAGACCCCACCGCCGTGGAAGCACGCGTCAACCGGGAGATTGCGGAGCGCAAGGACAAGCACGAGGCTGCCAACGCTGAGCGCAAATTGACCAAGGACGAGCGACGCGAGAAGCTCGCGCGGCAGCAAGAGGCTGATGCGGAGCGTGGTGTGCTGATGACGGTATATCGTATCGACACGCTCGCCAACGGACGACACCGATTCAAAATCAGCAAGAATGCTGAACAGAATGCCCTCACCGGGGTCTGCGTCATGCATCCTCGATTCAATCTGGTTATTGTCGAGGGCGGTGCTCATTCGATCAACAACTACAGAAAACTGATGATGAACCGCATCGACTGGACGGAGAATGCGGGCCCCGGGGCGGTGCGAGAGGGCAATCGCGAAGCTCAGGCAGCGTGGTTAGCCGCCGAGGACGAGCAGACCGGCGAGCTGAAAGATCTAAGCCATAATACTTGCGAGCTGCTGTGGGAGGGTCAGGTCAAAGCCCGAGCATTCCGGAAGTGGTTGGGGGCGCGCGTTTGCGAGACTGATTCCCAAGCAAAGGATGTCTTGGCTCGAGCGAAGCTGGAGAGCTTTTGGGCGTTAGCAAAGAGTGCCAAGCAGAGCGAGGCATAAAGTATTGCTGTGGTTTTAGAGAGAAGCACTATGCCCATGATCATTACGGGATCGGGGGTGCTTTACCATAAGATGCTACGCCAGTGACGTGTATAATTAGAACTCATAACCTACTCATGATATTCGGACTGCGCCAGTCTGCACACTGTACATATTCAGAGACGCTACATGTTGAAACGGTAAACGGGATGTAAAAACTTTTGATTACCCATGCCATGAAAAAGAATGCCCAGAAATCCTTAAAGTGCAGCTAAACCCAACACCGTAGATTTATTTTGATGAACAAGTTGCCAAAAAGCGAACGGAATTATGAGACACAATCATTGACGAGGAGGGCCTTGTTGATTGTTGCTCAGATGCCGCAGCAGATCCAACTGAGCCTTGACCTGATCGAAGTTCATGGTGGGGGCTTGCGCCTGTGGTTGTTGTCCAGGGGCGTGTTGCTGCTGCTGCTGTTGCTGTAATTGTTGCTGTTGCTGGAGGGCAGCGATGAGCAAAGGATTGATTTGCATATTGGGGGGAAGCTGTGGGTAAGGGTTCGGTTGTTGTTGGTAGGCCTGTTGGAATGGGACCTGGAAGTTGAATGGGGCCGACATGGCTCCTCCCTGTTGGTAGGGCTGCTGCTGCTGCTGTGGGAATGCAAACGGGTATTGCTGGGGAGGGTAGGCACTGGGCTGCTGGCCAACGCTCATCAACTGCTGGAGGTAGGCAGCGTGTTGATGCTGAGCTTGGGGTTGAGGCTGGGGTTGATGCTGGGGTTGAGTGCCCTGCGTCTGTTGCTGATAATAGGAAGAACGGTCGGGACGCTCGTGGTGAGCATCGCGAGATCCGGCTCCGGCTCCTCCGCGGCCACGACCAGCGCGACCGCGATCAGATCCTCGGCCTCGGCCTCGACCACCACGGAAACCAGAGTTGTTCCTGCTGTGACCAGAGAGACCATCCGCTTCGACGGGGGCCTCCTGCTGGCGCATCATCTCGTGTAGGTTCTTCGGGCGGGCCAGGGGCGTATAGCCATCGTCCGCCGGGCTGTCGTCGTAGTTCAGTTCGCTGTGGCTGAGTTTCGAGGGGCCTGGGGGTCCTCGCTTCGCCGCTCTGACAGAGTCGCCGCTCTTGCCCTCCTTGTTCTTCTGGCGCTCCTGCTTCACCTTGCGCTTGTACTCGGCTTCCGCCTCATCGTCGGAGAACTCGACTTCGTCCTCGCCGACCTCCTCGTCGTGATAGTTCGAAGCATCGCTTCCCTTGATACCCTTGAGGGGCTGGGTGAAGACAAAGGTCGAATGCGACTCAACGTAGTAGATCGGCTTGCCTTGCGTGATCCCCCGCTCCTCAATCGCGGCTACCGTGGGGAAGCGCACCGCATAAAGCGGGTTCTCGACTCTGCCCAGCGTCTCGGCGACTACACCAGCGATCGTGCGGTCCTCCAGACATAGCAAGGAGCCAGACTCGAGCACCTGATATTCGCCGGAGGTGTTGGCCACGATCAGGATGGTATTTTCGACCATGGTTTCCACCTTTCCGAGATACACGATTTTCATTTCCGGGGAGATGGTTATGTCGGGAATGGGCAGAACCTCTTCCGGAAGTTCGTTCGCGGTCTTCAGCTGGCTGCCCGATCTACCCTTCCCATCACCTTCATCGTCCGAGCCCAGCTCCGCCTGCATCAAAATTCGCGCCTGCTCTTCCGGGCTCAGAATCGGATAGTCTTCGTCGCCATCGCTGTCGTCGGAGGAATCGGTCGAAGAATCATCGGAAGATTCATACGGCGAGGAGTCAATCTCCCATTCGGGATGCTCATCCTCTTGTTCCTCCTCTGCCTCCTGGGTAGCATTCGCAGCAGATCCTTCTTCCCGATCGGGGGCCGCGTCCCCGGGAACCTCCTTGTCCAATTCCATGGCTTCATGGTGCATTCCGGTAGTCTCCTGGGCATTCTGCTCTACTACGGGAGTAGGCGCGACCGTAGCACCGATATTTTGACCGGTGCTGGTGTGTTGTGGTTGATCAGGCTGGGTTTCTGAAGAAGTCTCCGGGACATTGTCGTTAACAAGGCTCAATCCTGGAATTGGGAGATGTGATGTGGCTGATGCTGTCGGATCGCTCGTAGGACCGTTGACAGCGTCTTGCTTGTCGTTGAGGTCGCTGCTCGTCACTGGGGTGCTTGCATTCAAGGGTGTGTTGTAGAAATCACTCCCATCATCTGCCGGTGTCAAAGCAATGGGTGGCGTGTCATTCATGCAAGGCTTTTTGACTTGGGGACCTTCACTATGGTCCTCAGTAAGTCCCAGAGGGTGAGAAGGAGGCTGAGAGTCACTCATTCTGATGTCTGCGAGGATATGATCCAGGAATGAGAGAATCTGTGTCGCATATGGGGATGCTCTGAGCAGCAGGAACTTTTTTTCGACGGAATCGCCCAGGCGAGCCGAACAGTCGCTTATCGATAAGGCTCCCGGCGCTGGCGGATCTTTCTTCCCGCGCCCCAAATGCATCGGATATCTATACTCTATAGACCACAAACAATAATCTACCACTGTCATTCCCCTTCTTGAAGGTGGAACCTTTCCCCATCGCCCAATTCTGCTCCTGGATGTAGCACTTGCCATACCATGGCACCTACGAGGGAAGTTGATGCTGCTTCGGCGTTGACAGGCGCAACAAATACTCCGCGCACCAAAAAAAGGTACCGTCCCACCAGCTGGCATCATCTTCCCATCGCTCGAAAGCTGCGCTAATATGACAAACGCACTCGACAGGCCCCCGCCGTCTCCGTTTTACCTGCCCTTGAACGTCACTCTTTATTTGTGTCTCATATCAAACGTGCTTGCTGCTTTATATGCTCCAATCCAGGACTGCGATGAGGTCTTCAATTTTTGGGAGCCAACCCACTACCTGGCTCACGGTCATGGACTGCAGACGTGGGAATACTCTCCAGTCTATTCCATCCGCAGCTGGCTCTATGTCTCTGCTCATGCATTCGTCGGTAAAATAAGCTCGTTTGCTCTCAAAAATAAATCTTCCGAGTTCTATGCGGTCCGGTTCTTCCTTGCTATCGTTTGCGCCGCCTGTCAAACGCGACTGTACTCCGCCATCTGCCGCACGCTTAGCCCACGGATCGGCCTCGTCTTCCTGATGGTCATTCTCTTCAGCCCCGGTATTTTCCACGCATCCACAGCTTTTCTCCCGTCGAGCTTCACGATGTACATGTCTATGCTCGGGTTGACAGCCTTCTTGGATTCAAGAGGTGGTCAGAAAACAGCCCAAGGGATCATGTGGTTCGGAATCGGCGCGGTCGTCGGCTGGCCATTTGCTGGAGCTCTTATTGTCCCGCTGTTGTTGAGGGAGGTGGTAATTGGCTTCTCTAGCGGAAATTTGCCCAGATTGTTTCGTGGGGTTTTTGACGGGGCTATCAGGTGCCTCACAATTCTGGTATGCTTGAAAATCACGAAGTGTCCAAAGCGCGCTAACACTTCTCAGGTTGCTGAAGTTATGGTCGATCATGTATTTTTGCGTAAGCTCGTGATCGTGCCATGGAACATCGTCGCATACAATGTTTTTGGCGGAGAGGGTCGCGGGCCCGACATCTTCGGAACTGAGCCGTGGACATTCTATATCAGGAATCTGCTGCTGAACTTCAATATCTGGTTTGTGTTTGCGATGGCTGCGGCGCCATTGCTGGCTCTTCAGGCGGTTCTCCCTTCTCAAACAGGCGACAAGCAGACGCTGTTGAGACGCCTGGCTCTCATCACGCCCTTCTACATGTGGTTTGCGATCTTCACGGCGCAACCTCACAAGGAAGAGAGGTTCATGTATCCAGCGTATCCTTTCCTTGCCCTGAACGCATCTATCTCAGTGCATATGATTCTGTCGTATCTGGGCACCAGCGATTCCAAAAAATTGGCAGGGCGCTTCGCACCCAAGCTCAAGCTCGCAGCCGTGGCGTCAATCTTCCTCGTGGCCATCGGCGCAGGCTTCCTGCGAACCCTGGGCATGATTACCGCTTATAATGCTCCACTAAAAATCTTCGAGCCCTTGGAGCAGCCAGGAGTGGCTCAACCTGGTGATTCGCTGTGTCTGGGCAAAGAGTGGTACAGGTTCCCTTCGTCCTTCTTTTTGCCTGGTGGTATGCAAGCCAAGTTCATTCGCAGCGAGTTCCGCGGACTGCTTCCTGGCCAGTTTCCCGAGGCCAAGGACTTGGCTTCTCTTTTGCAGGGCACCTCGACGATCCCGGCGGGGATGAATGATCGGAACGAGGAAGACCTTGGAAAATACGTAAGACTACTCCAGATCTTTCCCCGCATTCTACTGCAGGTGCTAACGCGGAAGGTTAGGTGGATATTTCGCAGTGCTCCTTCCTGGTTGATTCCCAATTTCCCAGCAGAGAGACTACCGAACTGGAGCCGGACTACATCCAGGATGAAACGCACTGGGAGAAGGTGGCTTGTCACGACTTCCTCGATGCCTCTCAAACAGGTCTTCTGGGCCGTCTCATCTGGACTCCGGATCTGCCAATAGTGCCGCCATCTCTGCGACGCCACTGGGGACAGTACTGTCTGCTTCGACGACGCAGTGCGGATGCAGAGCCCCAGTACTGAAGCGCATGAGCGTGCAGAGGAGGCGGTGACTCCCCAGAACTAGTAGTAGATCAGTTACTGTAGATGAACAAACAAAACACATCATCACTGCATCGATTCTCCCCGGTTTGCCCATGTTAGTAAGTCATATGCGACCCTGCAGGAGGAGGAGCCACACAGGCTTGTCTCGCCCTCCTCTGTGGGCAACACGAGTCTTTGCCTGATTGGGAAAAGATATCCCCCGGTGCCGGGGGGGGGCTGAAGTGAGTGACACGATAGCGAGGGAGAAAGAGAGACGGGGAGAGATAAGACCGTTGGACCGCTACTGCAACTACCAGGCCAGGCCGATCACAGATTCGGGGGTTTGTGGATGCACCGGGGCATGAGACTATGTGAGGGGGTCAACCCAACCACCAGACAACGGATCTTATCGCTGAAGCCTATCTTCGGTTTTATCAGTCGCGTTCCATTAACCAAAACGGTAACAACTGCTGGCTGGTTGAAGTCTTGCCTGCATTGACGGGCTCGACGCCTTAACTCGATGTACATACGCATTCTGTATAAATATGACTGTCCCAGATTGAATAAACTCTGAATTTCCTACCATGGTGAACAATCAACAACCACTTTCATGGAACATATCGACATGATGTCATCCGAACTTATAGAGACGATCCAACACCACGCCCCCAACGTGGCCATCATCTGCCTCGCAACCACAATCGGGGTCTACCTGCTGAATAAACTTCTCGAAGCATGGAAGACGTTGGCTTTGGGGTCGAGTCGCGCCAGACAATCGACTCCGAGTCTCGAAGCGCCCAAGAACAAGAATGAGGATGTCAAGCGAACTCCTGGCGGTGAGCTACAACGAACGCATGTATAGTTGCAACCCCCAACGCTGACAGCGACACCGCACAACGAACAGTATGGACGCCTTCAGACTTCCAACGACCGCCTGCGACACCGTTCCCCGACTGGGACGTGCACAAGACGAAGCCGATTCCCTACCGTCCATTCCGATACGGACCGTGAGTCACTGCATCAGCGATATCACCCTTTGTGCTACACAGAAGTAAAACTGACCCAAGTCAAACGGACGCAGAAAATACTTCGTGACAATGGGACTCCGCAGCATGAAATGGGACGAATGGATCGGTCCGTCTGCTTTTTCCCACCTGTACACACAGACACAAACCAAAAACTAACCCCATACCCCCGAGGGGAAATCGACATACAGAACTGGACAACCACTACCTCCGCTACCACGCCGACAAAGCCAAGCGCATCGAAGAACGGGGCTCGAAATGCTGCCGCACGCACCCGGACGCAATGGACGCCGCCATCGAGCTGCTGGAAGAGCTGTACGTTTTCCCCTCCACCTTACCCCCTCCCTCCCATCCCCCAAACCACCCCCTCATTAACCCCGGCGCAAAAAAGAACAACCTACCTCCCCGAACGCTACCCAACCCTCTTCCGCAAAACCGCCACGGGCCTCACCAACCTCGCCACGCACGAAACCTTCAACACAACCCAGCGGCCCCTCCCGGAGGACCCCATGCAAACCTGCGCCCGGTTAGTGCAAGACGACCTCGCCATCATGCTCGAGCGGCCCGACGGCGAATACTACCTGCTCGCCGGCGCCGTCCTGCTCGCGGGCTTCTGGCGCCTGGAGGACAAATACGGCATGCGCCTCTCGGAGATCCACACGCACGGCGCCGTGCCCCAGTACGCCGAGAAGCTGGAGCGCGGGATGATGAACTTCTTCCGGCGGCTGCGGCCGCAGGACCCCGTCGTGCGCAACAACTACTTCATCCAGGTGGACGACGCGTTGGCCTGGTCGCACAGCATCGGCGACGAGGACAGCCCCGAGGTGTCGTGGAATACCGCGCAGAAGAACAAGGCGATCGAGCATCATTTTTTCCGCTCGGAGCGGCAGTCGCTCCGCCGCCTCCCCAAGTCCGGGGGCGTGGTGTTTACGATCCGCACGTATTTTGAGCCCATCACCAAGATTGCGGAGGAGCCGGGGGTTCCGGGGCGGTTGGCGTCCGCGGTACGGAGTTGGGGGGAGGATGTGTCCCGGTATAAGGGGAAGGAGAAGTATGAGGAAGTGTTGTTGGAGTTCTTGGATCGGAAGCATGCTGAGCAGGTGGCCCGGGGGTGGGATTTGGAGAAGGAGGAGGAGGAGGGGAGGAAGTATCCTTTCTGAGTCTTCGAGATAATTCTTGGGGGGTGGTTCGGGGATATATTGTGTGCATGGGATTTGTATATAGGTTTCTTTTATATAGGATGAGATTGTTAAGTATGGGTTTGTCTTTGGTTTCAGTTCATTATTAGGGTCCCAGTACATACTAAGTTATATCTCTTTCCTATCCGTATACCTGGTAAACCTGCCCACCTATGCAATTATGCAATCAATCACTGGAGCCAAAAACAGTACGTCTATCCATGTTGAGAACACCGACCAATTGTATCCTTCAAAGACACATACTGGGTCTAAAAGGCATAAAGACACATCCAGACAGCTCAGGTAGCGTTCATCTCAATGTCCAGCTTCTGCCGCCGGCGATGCGAGTAATCCCACTCGCGCTCCTGTCGCCACTCGCACTCATCCCGGAACTCACAGATGCGGCATTTCCACGCATCCATGACCTCCACCCCGCGCGGTGCCCGCTCGCCGCGCCACCACTCCATCTGGTCCGCCACGTAGGAGGTCAAGGAGTTCGGATCGAAGAGGAAGGATCGACTGCCCAGGACGCGTTTCTCCATCTCGGTCGTCGGCTTCGAGGAGATGTACTTCGCCGTGAGCAGCGGGGAGACGACGGTAGGGTAAGATTCGAGCGTGGCGGGCTGGAACTCGGAGGGGATGGATGGGGCCACGGAGACGGATGGTTGTGATTGGGGAAGGAAGGTCAGACGGAGGTTCTCCTTCATCAGGTTCCAGAGGGCGGCCAGGTTGTTGTGGGAGGTAAGAATGCTAGTGGAATCTTCACTGGCAGGTGGGGCGGATGAAGATTTCGGTGATGACGAGACGTCCTCGGCGTCTGCGTCTTCTTGCGTCGGGATGAAGTCCGGGTCGAACTCCTGCGACGAGAGCGCGTCGAAGTACTGGTCGTTGAGACCGCCCACTTCGTGGATGAAGGCGTCGGTAAAGGTACGCTGCGCGTCAAGGTTGTACCGCGCGGCGAGGACGTCAATGGTCACATCGTCACTGGTGATGAGGCGGTTCAGCATGTGATAGTATAGCTGGAGTTGGAGCTGCGTGGGACGGAACGAGGAACTCTTGACCGCTGGCACGGAAGCACTGCCTCGCGTCTTAACGTCGGTCAGGTAAACCCGGGGTATACTAGGGAGCTCGGAAGACCCCTGACTACTGGTTGCTTCGACAGTGCTAGCTTCCGGTTCTTCCTCTTCCCTCCCATAGACATCGGAGAGCCTCTTCCCGCCACGTGATGGTGCAAGCAGGTAGTCCGTCAGGGACATCTGATACTCCGGCAAGATAGCCCTCGATGCCTCGATGTCGGCATAATACGAGGCGGCCGTGGCCTCGAGAGCTGGATCCGGACATTCGATAGACAGTTGATCGATGACGCCAGTGACAAGCTCGCCATCCACCAAGCCCCATATCTCCAGCTCGCGCGTGATGCCATACTCTCGTAACAGCCGCAGGCCCTGGATGATATTCCAAATACGCAAGGCGAGCGCGTCCTCCTTGGTCGTGATCTCGACCGGCACCGTCGTGTAGATCTCATCCTCCAACGTCTTGTGTATCGTACTGCCGAGCTTCATCGCCGCGGTTCGACGCTTCCGGCCATGTTTCGTAAGCGAGTACCAATACTGCAGCTCACACCATGCCGGGGAGATCAGGTCCGTGACGGAGAAGGCCTTATTGGGGGGCCGTCGGAATCGCTCCACGGGAGATCGCGTATCCTCCTCTGTATTCACTGCATTGGTGGTAGTCTCGAGGTGGCGAGCGGCCTGGCGCTCGCGTTCCTTTTCTCTGCCTTCAGAGGAATTCGGATGCTCAACTAAACGCTTCGAGGAGGGCCACAGGTCAGCGTCGCGATCACAATACGGGCGAAACAATCATCCGGGGGGCGGCAAGAGGAGAAGAGAGCATTACCAGACGAGGGACCACGGTGACCTGGAATCGACGCTGGCCGACGTGCGCCGTACGGCCAAGTTCGGCGAGTTTGCCAGGCAGGCTTCTCCCTCCCAAACACCCGAGGCAACGGGCGAGACGACGAGCCTGCATATTGATCCTCGATATCTGCGATAGTCGCAGAGGCTTCGATGGGTACTGGCAAGAGTGGAGGTGACAGTGCGGGTGCTGCGACTACAGGGTCGGGGACTGTCGCGTGGTTCGGGGCGACTTTGGCGAGCAATTCGTCCAGCAGCGCCTCTTCCTCGGGCGAAAAGTCGGAGCCGTAATCGCTGCTACTGCTGCTGTCGCTATCCGCAAAGCCACCGGGAATTAGTATCGGAGACTGTGTGTGGCAGGGCATGCCTGCAATGCGTGGGGAGCGTTCATGCCATGCGATGTGGTTTGCGCTGCGTTTCGAGAGGCAGGCGGGCGAGACCACCGAGAGGAAGAGGCGAATGAGAGCGGGCCGATTGTGAAGCATCCCTCACGTCATCCTTCCACTTTTACCAACCCCAATGCTACTGTACCCTCCATTCCTCCATCAAATGGGTTAATTTGACCGAGTCACTATTAAATCTCACTCCGTTCGCATCGAGTATACCGAGCAGACAATGCTGCTGTTCGAAGTCTATATATATTCTATCGCTTTTTCACTTTATGCTAATCTATAGACAAAATGCCGCACGCCATGAAAACGTCTAATCTAGGATATCCCGATGCAAAGCCAGATAACAGAAACAAAAGAAAATGAAATATAGTGGGCCAATCACGGCCCCATCATGCCTTGATCGTCGCCGCACCAGCGCCAATGCTCACGGGCGCACTTGCCTCGGCCATCTCTGCCTCGACCTCTCGCGCCGCCTTCTGATTCAACCAGCTCAGATACGTCTGCCATCCCACCGCAATGACACCCGAGAAGATGCTGCGGAACTGCGGTGACACGTACATGAAGCTGAAGGCCGTGACGGCCGGCCACAGCTTCACGCTGTTTGAAATACTGACTGGCAGAGCCAGCTTGAGCCGTTCAAAGGTCTCCTCCAACGACTTGCCCGTCAACAGCGACTGGAGACTGAAGAAATAGGTATTGAAGACCGGGGTGAAAACCGCCTGCTGCACGCAGACTTTGGTCAGGATCGAGAGAAACTTGGACGAGTAGTTGAAGTTGTTGTGGAGGAACATGAACCTGTTTGGTGCGCCCGCAATAATCAAGTCAGCTCTTACATGCTATAGTGTGTGTTTTTTTCAGTGAATGCAGAATGTGTCATACCATTTGAAAGTCGGAATGCTCGATCCCACCCCGACCGTCAGATGCCGCAGCGTTCTCAGCGGATCGTATCCTCCACCGGCCCTTTCTTCCTTCTTTTCTTCGCTACCCGCCTTTTCTCCCTCCGAAGACTGTGCCGTCGCCGTCGCCGGGGCAGGATCCGCGGGGAACAGTAGTTGTGCACTCAGATCGCCGCAGAGATAGACGATGACCGAGCTCCAAAGCTGCGTCGCATACGGCCGGCGCTCCTGGACCCGCGAGTATGCCCGCGCCACTCTTCCCACAGGGCCAGCCTGGATGATTTGAAGCAGTGATCGCGAGCCCGTCTGTGCGGCGGTCGGCGTCGGGACGACCGGGGCGCCCGAGGCTGAGGCGGCTGTTTGTGCATTGGGTGGTGAGGAGGAGACTTTTGGGGAGGGGTCTGGTTTGGATGCTGGGGAGGAGGATTGATATCTCCGTGGTCGGAGCGGGCGGGAGAGTTGCAGCGATCGGGGGATCGGTGGTCTGGCGAAGATGATGGTGCTCATGGTGTAGGATATATGGCGTATCGAAAGAAATTCCTATATCATTATTTGCATGTATAGATCGTACAATAGTGAATGTGTCGGCGAGGGCCAGGTCAATTAAGGTCGCGAGAAAGACTCCTAGTATTGGGTTGGGCGACCGGCCACATCAATGAGCGCAGACCACGAGTCTCACAACGATAGGTTTGTTCAGTCAAGCATGCAAGCGTTTTCACGGCGTGAGAAATGCTGTCAGAGGGCGAACTAGGCACAGCGAGCTATAGTCCGTCAGCAACAAAAAGAGAAAACATGATTATGAATCATTTTGGGAGGGGGGAAAGAAACTCCGGAAGGCAAATGTCGGGAGCGCATAAGCAACAGCCGGTGCCGAGGGTCGGCGAAGCGATCCGATCGCTGGGAATTCGCTTATCTCCGAACGACCCATAAGATATGTATAGCATTTAGCTAGCTACGGTATTTTCATAGATTGCATTCAATTAATATCATTATTCAGATCGGAGAATCTCTATAGAAATGCCTGAAACAAACAGAAACTCCACCCTCTATCAACAAACAGTAAGTGGCATATACATAGAAGCACGGGGTATATCAACATGCAAATCATCGAACAATCACTGCCCAGAAAATGAGGCTGATTGTTTCATTTCACTCGACGCAGCCATCCACGGCTCACATCGACATCTTCAAAAAAAGGTAATAGATACTAAAAATTATATAGTAATCGGGGAGTGGGTAGGTGCTTTTTGAGAGGCGTTTTGAGGGCGTTTTGAAAGGCGCTCGAACCAAATCAAGTCGCAGGTAGGAGTTCGACCTTCAAAACTGCGTGTGCGATGCGGAATCAAGCTTTGAAGGACTCGCGAGTGTGGACCCGGTCGATGTCATAGGGGTTACCCTCGTAAAGCGACTGGCGAACGGAGTTCACCGTATGAGTCGAGGCCTTGCTGCGAGTGCGGTGCAGGTCCGTCAATCTCTCCTTGTGGCTCGAGTCGGAATCAGCGCTAAGGGTCTCGGCAGCCGGGGCTTCGGTGCGGTCGAATCCATGCTCCTCCTTGGTTTCCTCCTGGGGTTCTTCGGGTGCGACCTCGGCCTTCTTCATGTGCTGCGCCAGCATCTGTCGCATGAAAGCGTCGGATTCGGCAGCATACTTGCAGCGCTTGCGAATGGCGGGTCCATACTTGTAGAACATGAAGGGGAAAGGCACACAGGCCAGTGCCAAGAAAGCCGGGATACAGGTAGCCCAGTGAATACCAAGATCCTCGTACATATAGGTCGTGAAAAGAGGAAACACGGCACCGAAGATAGATCTCAGAACGGAGTTGGCGGCCAGGACCGAAGCGGCGAAGATGGTGTAGGTGTCAATGAGATAAGAAAGGTTGCTCAAGAATACCAGGACGAGGCCAAAGCCGAAGGGAACTCCAGCGGCCACACTAGCCATCCAGTGAATAGACACGTAGTCTGTCCAGGCAAACCAGAAGAGACCAACTGGAATCGCAACAGAGGCAATCAGACATGGGGGCAGGCGAGCCTCTGGGGGCGCGAAGCCGCCGTGCTTCTGAGAAACACGAATGTACCGCTTGTTATCGAGGATGTTGTAAACCACAGCCCCGATCATACCCACCATGATGCCTAAGAATGGAAGACTGCCAACTCCCTGGTTCCAGCCACGGTGCAGCTCGTAGACAATAGGATAGGCAGCGAACAGCATGTAGAGGGTTCCGTAAACGATGGCGATGTAGAGAGAAAGCAGGAACACGATCGGCTCCTTGAAGAGCAGGATCCAGGGGCGGGACAGCGCAGTCTTGAAGGCCTGTCCAAGGGTGGTCTTGCCCTGATCGATGTCGGTCTTGCTGCGATAGATCTTTCCGGTAAGCTTGGTCAGTTTCTCTGCACGGCGACGAAGCAGGACTGGTGCGTAGGTTTCCGGGACAGTCAACGATCCAAGAATCCAGACAACGCCCGTGAAGGCACCCAGGAAACCCATCACCCATTTCCATCCGGCATTCATACCCAGGAAACCGCCAATAATAGGGCCGAGCACGGGACCTGTATCACAGAATGGTGGTTAGCAGCAGGTCGAGATGGCAAGACGTAGAGAGAATGTAACATACCCAGGAAAGGAGCAGCGGCGAACAAACTTGTCGCAACACCTCTTTGACTGGCAGGGAACATATCGGCGATGACACCACCAGCGTTGGTCATGGGCGACGATCCGAAAGAACCTGCGAAGAAACGAAGGATGATGAGGGTCCAGGCGTTCTTGGAACCAGCAGCGCCGGCAGTGAACGCCGTGAGCGCCATGTAAGTGACACAATACACAATTTGACGGCCAAACATTTCCGACAGCGGTGCCCACAGGAGCGGACCTGCATCTTTGTTAGGATGAACTGGTGAAAACACACGTGCGAAAACAAGGAGACGGATTGCGGAGCGTACCAATAGCGAAACCAAGAACGAAAAGAGAGACACCGAGGGTCGCAACCTCGGTACCGATTCCAAAGTCTTCTTCAATTTCGACAATACCACCAGTGTAGGCTGATGACACAAGGGCGACGGCCAAGGTCGCGAGCGCCATCATCATGGTGAAAGTCCACTTCTTCGTCTCGCTGAACTGCATGGGGTTGCGGGGATCCTGGGGGAGCCAGGTGACTGCATACGGATCCTCATCGGTACCGGATCCAGGATAGTGATGATCGATAATTTCCTGAGTTAACACGCCTTGGTCGGTCAACAGACGCCAGAATGGGATCTTGTTGCTGGCAATAGCGATGGCCGAAGGCCCACTGTCCCCCTTGTCGTTGGCCATCGCGGAGGGAGAAGGGCGAGTTGTTGGTGAGGACTGGTAGTCGACAGTCGATCAGGTAGCTGACAGAGTTGGATGATCGTGGAATGTAAGTTGTTGGTTGAAGTACAGATTAGGTAGGTTGAGTGTGAGGTTCAAGCCTTGCTCGACCGATAAGATACCGGTTAAGGTAACCACCAAGGGTCCAAACAAACAACCGTCGTTAGTAGTGACCGAGTCAACCCGAGATGTATAGTAGCAGGCTAGGAGACTAAAATGTAGTCAGTGTAACCAGCTGCTTGGTAAATCACTCTAGCCGACGTCTTAAAAAGACGATCAAATCACGTAGGTATGATCTATCAATGGATAATCTTCAGCTTGAAACCGAAACAACCTACGTACGATCGAGGGACATGGCATCGGATATATACAGCGGCCTAGCGACTAAGGAGAGGGGCTAGAAATTTCTGCTAATGTCTGCACCACCTGGCATTGTCCCACCACGGCCACCACGGCGTCATCTTGCCCTGGCGCTACAGACGGGAACGACTAATCGTTGTAGGGACTTTTGGGGACTTTAGCCTCGGATCTTCGCCGGTCTGAGACCAAAGCGAGGAACCCAGGGACACACCAGTCCAGCGATTCCCAAAACGGGGGCTTTCTGCCGACATTCGTGCACAGAGGCCGGCTTATGCAGGGCACAAATTCATCACTGGGGCGGGCGAGACTGCATGGCCTCAGCCAATGTGGGCCGACGAACCCACCCAGGAGGCTCGAAATTCTGGTTCCATGGGCAAATCCGCACACCTCGTGGACGGCAATCCCGATGGCGTCTGCGAGGGCTCGATATGATTAGTCGGTGATGAAGAGAAAAGTGCTGATGTGGGGGGATCCTGTGTGGTGGAAATTTTATCTTTCGACAGGGGAACTTACCGAGGTCCAGGAGATCAGGCAGACAGCTGCCTTACATAACCCACGGTCCTAGCCCAGATATGGCCGTTTCAGATTGCTTAGCAGAAAATTATGGACAGCCCACCGTCGAAGGATCTGAGCGGGATATTGGATGATGGGACTGGACTGATCATGAGAACAATGCCAAAAACCCTGCTCGACGATGATGGCTGATCGGGGGGGTGAGAGAAAGAGATATCATCATTGTGACATGCAGCCTGTTCAGAACCTTATGCTGCATCGAGTCGCATAGAAGTCCCGAGACAGGCTTAGCGTTTTCTAGAACGGGCAGTTCCATGGATGGATATGATGAGTCGAACTAGAACATCAGCGCGAGGACCTCTCCTTCCTACGGTACGGAAGAAATGATTCAGACACGCCAAGCGGGCTACGGGATCCCGACGATAATCCCACTTCATAAACAACATGATTAACAATCATCTTCCTGCTCAAAGTGGGCCGAATCAAGCGCAATATCCGACTATTGACTAAAGATCGTTTCTTGCATAACAGGCCTTGCGTGGCCTTTCACAGCATAGTCAACAACACTGCAGTCACGATCTCGTGCGGTCATATCAGCAACTATAACGCAGCCCAGAGATAATGGCTCGGTTAAGTAGCCTGAGTGTACGGGGTAAAGACGAGTCAACTATGTCACAGGCCCGTCAGTATCAACATGCAGCTACTGGCCATTTTGCAGGGGTTGAGAGGGGGATGATACTCACGCCTCAGCACTTTTGCAGGAACAAATCAACCCCAATATAAATAGATGATTGTCGGATTACGCCGCCGCCCCACCCCTCGCACATCGCTGACCGGCTAGTCGACTGCCTGTTGGACTACTTCATCTTAATCATTTCTACTCCGTACTCATGATCTAAACGTTATATCAGACGCTTGGATTTTATAAAGGTTCATAAAAGCTTTGTGATCGGCATTCAATCAACATTGGCATCAAAAAAAGTCCATAATGCAAAGTCTGTTCCGGAGAAGCAAGCTGTGAGTTGGCGGTCTTGTCCTTCTCTCGAGGAATCTTCCGCAGGCGCCAGTGGCTTGATTGCCCCCCTGCCCTCTTACTCAGTGGTTCATTGAGGAGTGTAAGCGAAGGGAGGTCACACCGCATCCCCCGACCGTGCTACCAACTAACACTGGAGAAATACGAATTGAAGAGCAGAACGCGCACCCGGCGGTCTGACTCGCATTCGACCTGTTCCCTTTGTCCCGGGCCCCGTCGATCCGGAGAGAGGGGGGAGGGGGCATGCGGATGGGGATGGACTGATCGCAATCCAGATCAGGGAAGTGACACCTGGTACCTACGAGTAGGTGGGCTACAGGTGACTGTCTCGATTTCGTCCTTATGATATCTGAGCCGAGCCTCAAGCCTCGCGTCCGTGCTCTTTTCTCTCGGGCCAAATCCTTTACCAATCGGGGATGACTTACTTAGCCGGTGCATGCTGCGCTGCCGGGTCGTATCACCATGACTCTTTGCCCGGGCCTAGTCGGGCTTACGAAAATCATCTGGCTCCTCGCTGCCATCGTTAGCTGAAGCTCCATCATGGAGCAACATCCACAAACAAAAGAAACAAAATTTTCCGAGCAGATCGCGCCAAAGGTCTTGTGACTTTTGGGCTATTCAGACACAACACGCGACATAACGACGTGGCAAGTGCACGTAAGCTTTTCCGACTTGAGGCAGCCATTGTATAGCGCAAGGTTTTATGCTTTATGCACAATGTAACGTTTCCATACCTCCACAAGCATGGAGAGTGCAGGATGACAATTGATCCCCTTGGCAGATTGCAGTCGGAAGACTTCGCCTCGAGTCATCTGGTCCGAACGGCGGCCACCTCTTTGGTCGACTGATTCCGTGCAAGTCCTCAAATGTTGACACACTCATACTTAGGAAGACTGCCTTCCCTCACCGGTTCTTTCGTTCTCTTTTGTCTCAACTGCAAGCCAAGATCGGAAACCTGGTTCCGATCGCCCTGCATTTCCAGAGTTGAGACTATGACGAGGCTAGGCCGTCGATTGCAACATCGTCATAGAGATTCATTCTGTGGCTGAGTGCTTTGAGTGGCTAGGGCGTCGAGAACAAACCGGGTACGCCTCATATCTTCCTCCATCAAGACGGTATGAATCTGACCCAAGTGCTACTGTGACTCAGATATTAGAATTGCTCATTTGCTGCAAAGACCCCAGAATGAGACAGTCCCCTCTGTATGATGAAGAAGTCTTCTGAGGCTGAGACGATTCAGGATCGACTATCGATAAGAGGCGCTGGCGGGAGTGAGTGGGGAGAATGCGCCCGCAGGCTCTAGTCACTCTGTAGTCCATACTTATGCAGTAAGCCTAACTTGCCCAGGGCAGCTCAGCCGACGCTTGGACCAAGGGCCTATAGATACAGCAATCTTCTTAACTTACACTCTCTTCGCATGATAAAGTAAGGTCTCTGGGTTCTCACCTTGACACAATAAGAACGCGTATATTCTTGATCCATCAACGCTGGAGATCATCGACATTATGGACGTACACCCAGACCAGACGGTCGCAGTTCCCAAACCCGCAGAATTCTCCCGACCGGTGGCCTCCCTGTACAGTACTACTAACAGCCACGACGACCTACTATCGTTTCTCGAGGCGATACTCCTTCAGGTGAACCCTTGTCGCGGTCGCAGTACTCCTTGACAACACTAACTTCTTTCACAGTCCTATATACAGGCTCCCTCTCACACCAACGCCGTCTTGTCTTAATCCCATCATGACCCCCCCCTTTCCCTCCGCCATTCGTCATTTCCAGACTCGTCTTGTCCAAAAGAATTTGAACCCGTCCGTCCGCTTCCGCCCGAACCGGCCTTTGCCATCGCCATCGCCATTGCAGCGACAGAGACCGTGACCGATCTACCTACAAAGCACCGTCCAAATACCCTGTAAAACAATTCGACTTTTCTTCCTAGAACATAAAAGTCGAAAGCCGCAGGCATACATTGATAGAAGGAAAACCAAACCTAGAATGGCGAAGTTGTTCCTGGTTCGATAATCTTCGAGAAATGACGGAAAGACTCAAACGGCTGGCTGGCTGGCCGGCTCCCCAGGGGTCGGTCGCCCACTGTTCGTCTAATTTGCCAGGGTATTTTTGGCCCATTTCGCCACCTCGCCAGGTGAGCGAAGGATGAGCCCCTATGAGTCAGGAAAGGGGGGCTGGGTCCCTTCATGCCAGCGTAGATTCTCTACAAACGAGTAAAAGTAGAATCGGGATGCTGCAGGAGAGGGCAGACGATACTGAAAGACACGTCATAAGGATTTTCTAATACGTTTACATTCTCGGTATCGCGGCGCGTCGCGGCTCGCCAGACTCTTTCCTCCCGACCATGGGGCAAGGAACAGAACCTACACAAGGAATCAGACTACAAAGCATATGTCATCAGACCAGGATTTAGTCCACCACTAAAGAGATAGAACATCATCACTAGGCGAATCACAAAGCTGGATTGGATTGCATCGTCATAGATCCTGCATTTCGCGTCTATGCCATCCGATGGCGCTTCCGATGGAAGTCGCTTCTCGAATCAAATCATCTGTAATGTACATATTCGGACGGATGCATCGCCACGATCATCAATCCACCCCAGAGCCGCTCGAGAGAAACAAACTCGGCAGCCTACTATTTATTGCGTAGCAAGAGAAATCACAAAACCCATTTGCCGAGAGACCCGTTGTGAAATTCGCAAAAGAAGAAACCCATCATGTATCGCCAGTAGTCATGAAATAAGCAAAGAAAGAAACCCCGTTATCGCCATCCCATAAAAGAGCCAACCAGTTGCAGAGATAGACTCATCCGAAGATTAAATGAATCTAGGAGCGCTCACCGCGGAGACGGCGGGCAAGCTGGATGTCCTTGGACTGGATGGTGACACGCTTGGCGTGGATGGCGCACAAGTTGGTGTCCTCGAAGAGGGAGACGAGGTAGGCCTCAACGGACTCCTGGAGAGCACCGATGGCAGAGGACTGGAAGCGGAGGTCGGACTTGAAGTCCTGGGCGATTTCACGGACCAGACGCTGGAAGGGGAGCTTGCGGATGAGGAGCTCAGTGCTCTTCTGGTAGCGACGGATCTCACGGAGAGCGACGGTACCTGTGGGGGGAAGGTATTAGAAGAGATGATCCAGTGACCACTTTGATAGGGAAGGAACATACCGGGCTTGTAACGGTGAGGCTTCTTGACACCGCCGGTGGAGGGAGCGGCCTTGCGGGCAGCCTTGGAAGCGAGCTGCTTACGGGGAGCCTTGCCACCAGTGGACTTACCTGTAAAGCAAAGTGGTTAGCATGATGGTTCGGGTGAGGTGAGGCGCGTTCAAGGAGTGAGACGTGTCGCGACCATGACGCGAGATGAAGAACCCCCTTGAAGAGGAACGACAGGGACAGTGAGGTGAAGTGGAACTTACGGGCAGTCTGCTTGGTTCTAGCCATTTTAGATGTTTAGGTTTGATGAATTAAGTCGACTTGAGATGGAAAGATAAAGTTGTGGATGGTTGTCGATGATAGAAGTAGTAAGGTGTCGACGGGATTGGGGAGATGTAAGAAGGATGGAGGAGGTGGGTGGGGGGCAGTATTTGTAGTAAGCGAGAGGGGTGGGTAGTGATCTGGGTGGTGAAGTGTGAGGGGGGCGGGTGGGTGAGTGAATTGGCAGTAATGGAGGGTGGCCTTAGCGCCCGTTTCCTTTGATCCAAAAATCGATCGGAAAGCAGTACACCATAAGCTCTGATTTCGGGTCTCACTTTTGGCGGGCAAAATCAAAGGGCCAGCAGGCAGTTTCGGGCGGGAAGGGAAAAGGCGGTCCTGCGCTAAGCGAGTTTCTTCCCGCCCGTCAGCCAATAGGATCACAGGATCACGCATCTAGAATGCCCCCCTGCCACCTCTTTGATCTCAACCTCAGGGAAGGGATGAAGGGCCATCAGAATGCTTGGTAGAATGCCAGCCATCGGCCAGAATGTCTCTGATCTTCTTTGATCGTTGATCTCGGTGGTTGGGGACATTCCGGGGCAGATCAAGTCTGAGGCAGCGGAATCACCACTGCTCGGTCACGTTGCCGGCCAGATCAAGCCCGCCGTCCGGGATCCTGTCCGCTGATTGGTTGATTCGGGTCTTAGCGTGTGATTCCAACGCCCTCCCCGCCCTCTGCCTTTCGCTATACAAATAATCCCCCGTCCCATGGAAGCCTCTCCTCCTTCTTCCCTTAACATCTATCACCAGCTTTAATCGCCCATTCTATCTCCACCTCTTATCACCTCACCAACTTTAATTCAACTCTAATTCCGTTTCACAACAAACCGTCAACATGACTGGACGTAAGTCTATTGCTTCCACTTAGACCTGATTCCTCCATCGGAATCAACTCTCCCATCTCATGCATCATGTAAACTGACATGACGCGTTTCCAATAGGTGGCAAAGGTGGAAAGGGTCTCGGAAAGGGTGGTGCCAAGCGTCACCGCAAGATTTTGCGTGACAACATCCAGGGTATCACCAAGCCCGCTATCCGCCGTCTCGCTCGTCGTGGTGGTGTCAAGCGTATCTCTGCCATGATCTACGAGGAGACCCGTGGTGTCCTCAAGACCTTCCTCGAGGGTGTCATCCGTGACGCCGTCACCTACACTGAGCACGCTAAGCGCAAGACCGTCACCTCCCTCGATGTCGTCTACGCTCTCAAGCGTCAAGGCCGTAAGTTTGCTCCTAGAACGCGTCCACTCCAAGCAACGCATTCTAATTCGTTTTTCTCCCTCAGGCACCCTCTACGGTTTCGGTGGTTAAACGCGTTCTTCTTTTCCTGCTCTTTTCTTTTTAGCCATCCTGCGCGGTCGGCGCGTCAGTTGTCCTTCCGCAGCAGTGACGCGACGGGTTGCTTTTTCGGGTTGGTTCATGGTATGACTGGGACGTTGGGGTGTTCTTGATCTTTTTATTACAAGTATCCATGGGTCTGGGTTTGCTTTATCGCACTTTATTTTACTTTTACGCGTCCACTACTGGTCTGCTAGTGCGCGCGCTTGAATTTTCTGTATCATAGCGGCCTTTATGCTTCCGGCTGGTGCCATAGGCTAAACACGATCGCGCGACCTACCTAAGACGCGGTCGAATATGAATACAAACGGTCGAAAGAACTCAAAACAATTTTCTCTGTGTCTCTTTGCGTGGCTTGCTTCTGGTCGCTGTCCTTTAGTTTTCGCCTTTATTGTGCGTTTGCCTTGTTCGGTTGTGCTGCGACGCGTGTCGCTTCGCGGCGTGATTGCGGGCCTCCGTCAACTCGTTAATTTGACTCCTCAGGCATCATCCCCCCTCTCCTGTGTTGATTTGATTGTTCTAGTATGATCGTAGCTTCCGAATGCCTCTTCGTATGTCGTTGTATATGTAGGAGCAATGCATCGCTCTTGTGCATTTTACGCTGTTTTGATGTAGTCATGTTCATCCGATTCTTGGTCTGTAGTCTGGATGTTCTACGCGACGTCAATATTAATGTCCCTTTTCCACGCCGATCTTCCCAGGTATTTTACTTTTGATGGGCTTTGTCGGTAATGAAACTGGTCACTTTTGATTGTGTGGTCCTTGCACTGTGAATATCGTATGTTATGGTGGAAGATCAGGGATAATGCTGAGACTTAATACCAAGACTGTGGTGAATGCTGCAATATATATCATAGCACCTTCCGAGCAGACCCCAACACCATCCTACACTCTACTAAATCAGGACAGCACTGCAATAACACACCAAAATAAAGGCAGAATCTCAAAAAATACAGGCCACAGAGCCATCAGAAACAAACTCGACATCATAGCACCGATATCAAGAGTGTAATCATGCACATCAAATAGTGATAGCTGGGGGGTTCAACTCGACACCGACCCGAACCCGCGGAAAACCCGCCGGGGTTCAACCCAAGCTCGAGGGACCTGGCACCGATTCCACATACATACAGTGGAGGTTAATCCGCCCGAGGCGTCGCCAAACCATGCTCTTCACAACCACGAAAAAAAAACGCTCGAAAGCAAAAAGCCAGCGATGACTAGAATACTCACCAGAAAACTTCTGGCGCGAGGCCAATACATACTCGGATGCAAAACAGAGCACCATCGCAACCACACGGAGCTCATAACGTACAGTATATGCTTCCCCGTACCACGCCGCGGCCCCGGCTCCAGCATGAAACGCGTGATACGTACAGTAGACACTCGCTATGACGAACGATATGGAAAGCCAACTTGGTCCATCGTACCAAGGAACTCTCCACACTGAGATCGATTCACGTGAAACTGGCCGAAAAACGCGAAAAAAGGTCGTTATATCGAGGAATCCGGTATGGCGAGGTTCGGTACAACAAGGATTCACCATATTGTCGCAGAGGAATCCATCGTGAACACACATTCTGGCAACTCTGAACTAAGACGGAGTAGGCCTGAGCATAAATACTACGCGTCACAGACACTATTCACAACACACGCGGAAGTTACACATATCAAGTCTTGTCCATGACGCGGCGAAGAAACACGACGCGCCAATATGATCGGATTGCATCAAGAGATCAGATGCATTCACAGCTACGATCGCAATGACCGACAAACAACCCCACAGAAAGGCACGCGGACAAAACTTCCCGACCCCAACGAAAAGAGCGACCGCATCGCCAACAGGTTCAACCCGGGTTCAACCCATTCCAACCGCTCAGGTTGAACCCGAGATCAGACGGACAGCAACCACACGGCAGATCCGAAAGATGACGCGTTCTACACCACCGAACGAGAGCCGGGAGCCAGGACAAAAGGGAGGACGAGCAGAAGACTGAGATGACCAGAGACGGTTAAGCTTCAACATGGCACTCCACGGAGCTGGATCAATATCAATCAACCCAGTCCGACCAGGGCGATGGCAAGCACAGCAGAAGACTAGAGCAATCAACTCAAGCAATATACGATCGCTGTGGAAAGTCAACTTCAATTACTGCTAACAAGGATCGCAACACCCTGCTCTGCCACAGGTTAACCCACCGGCTCGCCCTAGATCCGACACCGATGCGCCCAAGGTCAGACAGTTTGTGACTCGATGAGAAGTGCTCCATAATACGAAGCCCAGCAGAATACGATCAGCCCGGGTCTGAGTCGTTTGCGGAGCTCTGGTCAATGACCATTGTCTGAACTGGGGTGGCGACGGCAGGACAATGTACACCGAGACACGGAGATACCAGGAAGTGACGCGATTGATCACGCGGGATTCCTAGCTGACTTGTCATCTCGCAAGGCTACTATAGGTCCTGCCATCGATATTCTGAACACAGATGTTTTCCGCGACGGCAACGAGGAGAGATCGTAGACCAGCGTATCCAGCCCCTCCTTCCACTACCTCGACGAATCCCAGTGGAAAAACCCCGCTTCAGGACAGACATGCGACGGACGCGATCAAGTCTGGGACAAGGGGCACTCACAAAGCAAAAGACAAAACGGGCCGAGGAACTTGGAACCCGTCGACCAGATGCTGGTTAAAAGTTCACAATGCCCAGTGTACAGTCCACCTGCTGAGCATCATGAGCAAAGCCACAAGCAGTTACGCAAAGACAGTTCGGCCTATCGGTTAGTCACTACATGACTCACACCCGTTGGGAGCGGCGTATGGCTCCGGCAAGTCGCCCTGTCTGCACAGAATGCCGACAGTGCTCATTCCGAAACGAGACGATGCAGCGCCATGCTACGGGAGTATATGGACCAGAAACATCGAGGTACATCTGCCGATGACACTCAATGCTGGGCTGGATGACATACTCCTGCCTGCATCACAATCAAGGGTAAAGTTCGTGGGGGCTATTCGACTCGCGCGACGGCGAGTGTGCGTAGCTGCTGCGCATGCAGGTGCTTACGGTGCTCGCTGTAAGCTACACCGTCTGAATCATGGCACCATATGATCAGCCATGATCAGATACCGACTGAGTGAGAAATGCGAGAACCATGAAACTTTGGATGAAGACTTGTTGCTACAGATCATTTGACGCGAGCAAGCACAACAGGTAGGAGGGAACTGTCTACAGATACGTCGGCTTTCCTCCCACGGGACTGCCTCCATGGTGATCGTGGAAATGGCGGACGATGCTGGCGAGAGCCCTTCGGTTCAGCTACTAATCGCATTATAGAGCTCCGAGCCAGAACATGCATATCCCGAGGCGCCCTATGAGCTGCCGAGGGAGGCTACAGTCGTCTACCCCCAATAGGTGCTGCGGCATATGCCCGAGACACACCGGGATGATGGACAACAGAGTAGCCTCAGTATACAAAGTGGCCAGGTCGGCATCCAGCTTCTGTTGTTGATGCTTCCTGCGTGGGCTAAAGACCCAATTTCGGGTAGACAGCCCACTGTCCTCTGTGCTTATGTTTTGTAAGTCTACAACGGAGAGGACAAGGATGGCAGTGGCCGATCAGCGCCTGCCTGTCATGCTTTTGTATCGATATCGTAGTGGTTTATGCCTTGTTGAAGGCCGTGGGGATGCTCGGATCTGAATTAGCCCTGCATTATACAGTCTGGTTTGCAGACTGCAGAGGTTTGTAGATGCTTATACGATGCAATTTGCGCGGTCCACCAAGACCCTGGAAGTCGAACTCAAAAACCAACACGAGGATATCAATCATCTGTGTGACGGAGCAAAAAAGATCAAATAAAGCGAAGAAAAAAGGTGCAAAAAAGAGATGTCCCGAGGGAGGTTCGAACTCCCGGCCTTGGGATCGCCCAGAAGTGATCTTCCGAGTCATACTGATGTATGAGACCCACGTGATAACCAACTACACCATCGAGACGACTTGTTGAAATGACCATTGAAGTTATGTTTGAAGACCGCATCCCTCATGACATACCGACCGCATCCATCATGGGCGGGTCAGCCAACAATGCGCCATGGTGTCATGATCGACATTGCAGTCCGAATAATGATGAATTTGAATTATGTATGGTCCCGGATGGGTAGACCCGATCACACAGAGAACGGGGCACCCTTACACTCCTCATTCATACCTGGTAAGGCCATTACTGTACGTGTAATCGGTTGACGGACGGACGAGATCAACATGATCCGTATATCATCATGCGATTTGTGGCTTGTGGGAGGTTCATATTGCATGGCGTAAGGCTTTGCTCCCTGGTGGGTGGTGTTTCTTCTCGTTGTATATGTCATGGTGGTGGTTGGGTATCCGGGTCGGTGGTGAGGAGGATATAAGTATGCATGCATGCAGGCCAGAGTTATGGCATTGCTGGACAGTACTTGGGTGCTGGGCTTTGTGGTGTTCTACCAATTGTTCTATGGGATTGAAGTTGATACTAACCCTGGGATGACTCAATTCGGACGACCATAGGCCTCACGACCTCCCAGGCGTGACTATGTATTGTACCATATGATTAGGTATGATGAAGTGCACGTTCTCCAGAGAAACGGCCCCGGAAATACAGTTCCTGGTTCCTCCAATCACTGACTCCCCCAACGTGGAGAGAGCGGGTTTCAGAGCACCTCATGGCGAGACAGTTACAAAATCGAACCTTGTCTTGTCTGTTCATTTGAGTTGAGTACGTACTTTGCACCTCACCGACCTACAAACCATATATCCGTATAATGCATGACCTCCCAGTAGTGCGGCCAAATTCCCAGCCCAAGATACTCAGCAGTCCAGGCACCATTGAAACTACTTCTCTCTCTACTACCCATCTTGGCTCCTAGAACCGCCCATCCCAAACAAAACACGCGCCCCCCCTCCCCCCTCCCCCCTCCAAAGCTCCCAAAATGCAATAATAGCGTCAGACACGGGGAAATAAGGTCATATCTCCATCATCCGCGATGATCCCGACCCCGAACGAGTAAGTAAACGCGGCAATCGACCATGCAACAACCCACCCACCCATGCATCCCCACTCCACCGAAATCCACCCTGACCAAAGCTTCTTGAGGGAGGGAAGATGGTTCGTTCGTTTGTCCACCTCTCCACTCCATGATGATGTACATATTAGTTCGAAATGATTTGACTTGCATCCACAGCTACCCTTACCTCCCTCCCTACCCTTGACTATCCTCCACCTCCTTCCCTCCCCCCCGTCCCGTCCCGTCCGATGTCGAGAATACTCGACTACTAACTACCCTTCCTCACTCAATGAGCAACAGAACCCACCGCACTGACTCATGTCAGTAGGATCACCGTAAAAAAAAGACCGCCGAGTAACCCCGCCTATGGATTGTACATCGCAATGGTCCCTCCTTACTTACACAATGGATCTCATCCTATTCGTCAATGGGAGGGGGGATACAACAAGGGTGGTGGAAAAGAGAGGCGAGGACGCAACGATTGCTCCATCGTGACGGCACGTCAGACAAAAAGTACATACAGTACATACCATCCACCCACCATCGAACGAACATTCCCCACAGGAGGAACGCCTATCTCGTAAAAATCTAGCTCGAGCATTCTCCTCCAACGTCTTTTGTCCAGGAAGTCGGGACGACGGAAAAACCCACCTCACTATTAACCTAGACGAGTTAAAGCCCACTGCACCGTACATAGCGCCAGCACTATTGGATGAGTGTACACAAAGTACATGCCAGATTGCGTTATAACTTATGGTACGAGTAAGTGTTGAGGAATGGCCTACCTCGGTAGGTACTCAACCCATAATTTACCTACATCCACAGTCTCAGTCCACAGCCCACAAACCACTGCAGTGAAAGCGCAAGCGCAATGTAAGTGTAAGGAACTCCGCAACGGCGCACCAGAAGCCAACTGAGCAAAAGCAGCAATTCCAATCCCACCCACCTGGACTGTACAGTAGCCCCCAAAACACCACCAAAACACCACCAAAACCTACAACCAACAAACACCCCCATCCCCATCCCCATCACCAAACCCAAGCACGAACATCACATATCATCCATCTTCATCATAATTATCAAAGCCAAGACCCCTCCAAACCCCTCTAACTCGTCCAAGCAAGAACCACACGCACGTCTCGTCAAAAAATCAAGAAAGATCAAGAACCACCACATAGCATTACCCTGAAAATGTGGTGTTATGTAGGTATGATGTAGATTCAGAATCATCTGCCCGTTGCCCGCTGCCCGCTGCCCGCTGCCCGCTGGCCCCCATACGTCCTCACCCATGTCCCCCCCCAATCAATCCCCAAACCTATCTGAGGTATTCAATCCTCAATCTTGCTTTCATCGTTCAACCCGTACCGTAGAATACCTTGCCTTGAAATTCGAAGCAATCCTGCCCTGCTTGCTTGCTTGCTACGACCCCTCGAATCCCATGTATCGATAGCCCCACGTCCAACCCCAACCCCAACCTCCAAAACGATAGGTACTGTATGATATAAACGGAATGATGATATACCTACCTTACCTTACTATACCTTTCTCTACGCTGTATCGCTGGGGAGGTAAACGTACACATACACACAGGTGTCACCGGGGTACAAGTAAAGCAAGTACTTACTGGGGTAGGTAACTCATACATCACAGACCAGACCACCAGACACACTTACCAAAACACAAGACAGCTTAGTTAGCATGCATCCTGCCTGCCTACCTGCTGCATCACCGAAATTCTCCCGGAATTTTTTTTTTTTTATCTTTTGTTTTTATCTTTTGTGTGTTGTTCTTTGTTGCGATTGTGTAACCCTACCCAAATGCAGGTCCCGGCCGAGGGGGGGGATTAGGTATGTACTAGGTACCTAGCAGTCAGTTACTGTAGTGACGGAGGGGCGTGAGTGCATGGAGCACTCGGGTTTCATAGCTTTCCCTCCTGCTCATGACACCGGCAGGAATGATTAGGTAGTGACTCCGACTCCGGGTGCTCCAAGGTACGAGTACAGTTCGACCTGACCTGGTAGAATGAGGCATGGATGGGTCATCTATCCTAGATCAAGTGGATTGACGAGTCATGGGGTGGCTCTCGTATTCATCGACTCATACTACGAGTATAATCCACTCTCTACACAACAAGCGAACGATTTTCGTGGAATCTCAATCATGGTGATGATATTTGTACATTTTCCACCAAGCAATCAAACAAAGCTATTGTACAAGCCATTCGTGTGTATGGACATTTTTGCACCCCAAGCCCAAAGAACCCACACCATGCCATCCCAATGCAAGAACCTCGCAATCAGTAACAAAAAGACGTGCGACACATCATAAACGTAACAATCGTACACAGTCGAATATAGTACAGCATGCCAGAAGGATTCGAATCCCACGCATGTATAAAACAAAAACAAAATTTGAACAGATCCAGCTGCGCAAGCGTGACGAGTATAATCACAGTATCATCATCCCATATGAACAAATTGCTTCTTTTGATGCAACCATTTCCCCTATGACCCAATGACAATAAACAGAAATCTAAAGATGCAGAAAAAATCAAAAGGCTGGCTCATGAACACAGAAAAGAGAAGCATGTACGTCATCAAACGGTTGAAAGCGATAGATAGAAAAGAACAATTGGATGAGTTCAGCATCGCGGTGTATCGGTCCAATTCAGAAGCCGATGATGTCATGGCCAATGCTTCAGGCTGCAAGGCCTGGAGGACTGTCGCCCAAAGCGGAAATCTGTTCCGTCGATCCGGACCCGTTAGCGAGTCGTTACCAGTTCGGGTCTAGTTTATGACGTCGACGGCTTTCGCGCGTCATTTTGACTCAAGCCCCGTCGCCCACGATTCGGGACGGTGGAACAGCTTCCCCCCTCCCAGAGCCAGGGGATTTGCTGTTCGCTGTTTGGCACGATCGTGGGGAATGGATCATATCCACTAGCGCTGTAGAGAGCGGATCCACTAGAGCTTCACTCTCTGCCTCTGCGACGTTGTTTGCCGGGCCAATCAATCTCGGGATGCACCACGCGCATATGCCGGGTGAGCGCATCGTTGCGGGAGAAGGTCTTCTCCTCCGTGCACAGATGACACCGAACCTTCTGCTTGCGAGCATTGTGGATCGTGTCCTCGTGGCGGGTCAAATCGTAGGGGCGAGAGAAAATTGAGTTGCACGGCTTGCCTGTGGACGGGTTGATGCGTTCGCACTTGTGAGGGCCAGCCTGAGAGTTCCGGGCCGAGTTGTCACGCCCGATCAGATGTCCACCAGGAGTGGTCTGGCGATGCGCCTCCCGCTTGTGCTTCTGGAGCTTGGCAGGTGTTTCAAACCGTAGGGTGCAACCGTGATAGGTGCAGGTGTAAGTCCCACTGTCAGACGAGGTGTTCTCAGGTCGAGGGATCTCCGCCTTGACAGGCTGGAGGGCCACTCTTGGCTGACCCTGAGGAGATGTCATTTCGGTCGTGGGAAGAATCTCGCTTCCAGTGGACTCAAAGCGGGGCAACGAGGCTGGGAATTCAGGAGTCTGGTGCAGGAGGCTGTTTTGTTGGGATTGTGCCTGACGGGAACTCTGGTGCTGCTGACCGAAAGGATATTGCTGTCCAGCCATGTGAGTGGCATATTGTGCGGGGAAAGCCTCCATGGAAGTGAAGTTCTGGGTAGGTTGGTAGGAAGAAGAGCTTTCACGGCGCAATCCACCCAGCGCATCGCCCAAATTGAAATCGGGCTGAGATGAGGGGGGAAACAGCGGCATTCCAGGGGCATGCAACTCGGAGTCGTCGCCTTCATTGTAATCCAGCAGCGCATCCTTGGGAGACATCGTCTTGGGCTCATTCTGAGATGAGGGGGCGATGCTCACGCCACTCTGTGCCCCAGGCACGCTGGTCGCCATCTGCGGGTGTTGCAAGCCAGCGCTGTTATACTCTGCAGCCATGGGGGAGTTCTGCCGGAACGGAGAGCGATCCCGCTGCATGCTCCCCATAGGCGACTGTGACCGTGCAGAGAGGTGACCCTGGTTAGCGGCTTGCAGTCTATCAGCAATCACGTTGCGGTATGTCGGAGTAAGCATGTTTTGCTGATTAGTGGACTGCTTAGGAACCTGTGGCGTGGGCATCAAAGTTGGGTTGTACAGCTCATCCTGGTAGATATCAGAGATGGTACGGTTGAACTTAGGGATGCCAATGGTCAGATTGTTTGGATTATGGTGCGTGTAGTCTGAAAGTGAATCGAGATGTAAGTAATCATCCATCCACTTGTCCACACCAGGAAACCGGTTCTCACCATTGGTGGTCTTCGAGGACTCATCGAGTTCTTCGAAGCCTGTTTGGGGGGTAACTGGTGAGTTCTGGCTCGCAGTCGACACCGAGTAGTCACTGGACTGGTGCTGGTGGCGAGGCTGATATTGCTGCTGTTGCTGGTGCTGGTGCTTCTGCTGCTGCTCCATAACAGCCCGCCTCATAGCGAACTCTGCGTCAGCTGTGTTGCCATCCTGAAACGACCCTGCAAGAATCGAGTTCTGCACAGGTGTTTGGGATGGGGTTGGAAGTGGCTTCGACTGGCCATTCGGCCTCTGGTAAGAGCCGCCTGCTGGGGCTGATCGACTGGAGGACGGACTGGAGGCAATTTTCATTTGGGAGTCGTTGTTGAACTGGGGCATGCGCGACAGGTTGTTCTGCATACGAGCAGGGTTCAACAATTGCAAGTTGCCATCCCAGCCGTGGTTGTTCGGAGCGGAGTGTTGCGCCAACATTTGAGCGTTGTCGTCGTAGTATGGTTGGAAGAAGTAGGGCTGAGATTGTGGTGAAGCTGAGTGCTGGTAGCTGATCGAGGGGTTATACGAGGAGGAAGGGGTCATCGAAGGAGCCTCGAAGGACTTGCTGTCGAAGACAGCAGAAGAGTAATCCGCGGCCACCGCCGTGGTTGGGTAGTGAGAGGCGATCGAGGCGGGAGAGGAGGTGGGAGAGGATGGGGCGGAAGACGGCGGAGAGACGAACTGCAAGTCCGGGTGATACTGGAAAGGAGTCTGAAGTCGTGGCTGATGATACACGGCCTCTTGTGAGTACTCAGGCAGGAACTGGTCGTCTTGTATGCAAACGGGGTCTTGGTGGTTGTAGAACGGGACAGAAGTTGGTTCAGTGATAAAACCCTTACGTACGGCAGGGTGCATGAACATAATGTTGCTTGTGTCGTGGTTGGACGTCAGAGTAGAGATGACGCCGACTGGAGACGGTGGGTTTGCCACCCGGAGAGGTCGAGAGTTTAATGAAGATAAGTTGGCACAAGGGCCCCCAAAAGTCTCGAAGGGGCCAAGATCGTAGGTGTTGAAAAGACTTGCTGAGCAATTGCAACCAGAAGAATGAGTCAACAAGAGAGTTGGAAGTTTGAGCGGATGGTCCAGAGTCAAAGTAGATGTTAAACAGGTCGAAGCGTCTGGAAACGTCGGGCAGAGGGAGACCGATTCAGGCTGAGAGAAACCGATCGGGAGGCTCAGTTGAGTGGGGAACCGTGGTTGAGATCAAAGTCCTAAGGTTCACAGAATGGACGGTTAGATGAATCTAATCCAATGATGCAAAGATCTGGTCAAGGAAGTATGAGAGGAAGAGAGGTAGGAGGATAGAGGGAGAGAGAATAGTCGACGTAAGTATGCGGGTAAACTTACTCTGTATGAATAGCAGATAAGTATTGAGGGAAGTATGAGATGCTAAGATGATTGATTGAGAGAGTAATAGATCAAAGTTGAAATTCAGAGAAGATATGGGAGGCGACTTGAGGGGATAATAAATATCTGATCGATGTATAAGATGATGGGTGGGTGAATAATACTCATAGCTTAGAGGAGGAGGGGGGGGGGTGTGGTGGAGGGTTCATTCCTTATGTATGAGAATGACGTTTAGCCCTGCAGGAAGGAGAGGAGACTAAGGTAGAGACTACATACGGCAATCGCCGACAGTCATCCTTCGCACGCTTATCCCGGCCGCCCGCCGATCCTCAGGATTGGGTCTGGTATTAATGTATGGTAATATTACGTTTAATTACCGTCATGCGGCCGAAACGAATGCATCCACTTTTTCCACTTAGTCGGACTCGATCTGCATGGCTGTCCGGGGGACTCACTGGCCAGTCCGGCCTTAGGCAGTTCCCACCCCCAGTCGACCCAAACTTTTCCCATTTTTCTCACGACTCGCGCGTTTCTTGACACTACTAACTTAGTACCTTAGTACCTTAGTACCTTAGTTACTGAGTAGTTGCATTCAAGCCACAATTGACTGACATTCTAAGACCATCTAACTAACCTACGCTGCAATTTGACTCGACTCGACTCAGGAGCTAGACCGGGTGACCGGATCCTCTTCGGGGGAGGGTAGAGTCCAGATCATACCAGAATCCACGCTCTAGTGAATGATTAACATTGAGTCAGGCTGCTAGTGCGATGACTCTCAGCCTGGAAGTGAAAAAAAAAAGACAAAGACAATCATGGAGGATTTTTCCACCCTCCTCTTCGGCTAGCGTAGGGAACAACAATGTGTCTGTTTCAAATTTTTTTCTCTGCTTGCGCCTGATAATAGCAACCGAGGAGGACGCTAGGGCAACCAATCAACGCTCAAGTTGTCATGGCTAAGCCACACGCATTCCTCAGTGACAACAACCAACCCACCGAAAATGCCGTGGTCGATCCGATCTCGTGTATCTCTTTGAGCCGACCCTTACAGATGACATGTTCGACAGATGAAGATTACAGTGCATGTCAATGGGCGAAGATCCATGTCCTATCATCAGCGCCTTGCTTAGCTGGTTGCAGCCAGTAGATGCCCAAGGAAAGTCGATCTCCACTATGATCAGGTAGGTATTGACTCGCAATGGGGAATCCGAGAGAGCCACACCTTAGCTGCGCCACAAATGCTTGTGGCTAGTGTGTATTCTCGGTATTAGTCAATTTCTTCATTATTAGTAATATCACTAATAGGTGGTCTCTAGTTCTTTCAAGAGTCAACCGGAGTAAACTCGTAACTCCACGGAGACGGATTTGACCGGGGATACGATCTTGGTCATCAGGGCGCTTTTTCCAGTGAGCGCTACTGCATTCTCTTTCTGCTGCTAATGCATCATTTATAATGGCTGATGAGTATTCCACCCTGTTCGGTCTTTCGGTTTGAGTAGTTTTGAGTCCTGCAGGTCGGCGGAGACTCGGACGAAATACAGGCCGCAGCCGGTCAATAATGGCTTACTAACTGATTTGATGTTGCACAATACCACCAAGACCAGAATGTTACCCCGGCCTCGGGTCTTCTCGCCCTGCCTGCGTTAGTAGCCTGATTCTTGCGGCATCTCTGACCCGAACCTGCACTTTCTCGGCCGGTGCAATGCAAGTCGGGCTATGCAACTAGAACTTCCTCTGTCCTATGCGTGATCAGGTCAGCTGATAACTTCTTTGGGGTGGGTTTTTTTCTTTTTTTTGTCTTTTCGTCCATTGTCTGATAGTATCACCTGTATTTGCTTACCGTGGTTCTATCGAGATGCTAGTCTTACTGAGGTGGTCACAAATGAATCAGATCTCCTATATCGGCCCTTCGGAGATAAGCCACAGTCCCAATGGGTCACTCTCAGTCCCTTTCCAAGTTCTACAGTCTACATATGAGTCATGAATGGGATTCATCGCAAACAGAATCATGTATCGCTACCAGGGACGTCGTACGATTATAAATACAATTCTTTACAACGAGATATTGTCTGGAAATAGGATGTTACTAGAGCTCGTCATGTGCGTCGAAGTGTGAGGTGACATGACATGATGTGGCGCATGGGTTAGCTGTTCCTGACTCAAAAACAACTTCGATGGCTTTCTCAATCCGCAACATTCACATGCCTTCTGGGATCAATCGATAAGCAGAAAAGGCAAAACAAGGAAGTGGACACGTCTCGTGTTTTTGGTGGTCTGCATCTCACTATTCAACGTATTTTGGCTGCTCCAGCTCGTGGCAGCCCCATAGACCTCCATGCGAGAGACAAGACATCACTCCACACTGTAGGACATAAGACACAAGCCTTGCTTTGTGATTCGTGCACTGCTGCAAGCCGCTACGATTTAAGAGTCAAAGCCGTCCGGAGCTCCACTCATGCTCGAAGCACGTCCAATGCTGCTGCTGCTGGCTGTCAGAGAGCTAGCTTCCTGCTTGTCCAATGTCAAGATCTCCCATTCCCCGGGGGCACGGAGCCAGCCATTCGACCCACCGCGTGCTGCTTGCTCCGTACCGAGACAGCTGAACTGCGGTGGCAAACACACACCGTCCCAATGCGAGCACCGGTATATCCTCATAAGAAAGCCATTCATCGAGCAGGGAAACCCGTCTGCCTGGGGGCTCAGCCCTCGATTGCGCATTACATACCCCCCAGTACCGCCGCGTAATCCCCTCGTAAAAGCCTGCAGGCAGGCTTTCCAGGAAGGGGAAGAATCCCGATCGTATTCGATACTACGAGTATTCTACATAGTACTAAGGTATCTAGCCCTGGCTGGATAGTGCACAGTGCTGGTCTGGAGTCTCTGGGCAATGGGGGAAAGGATGATGGGACCCGGCGGGTCTGGAGAACGGGTACCAGTGGTGGGCGGTACATACCACCGGGTCTTGCTCTCTCTTTCTCTCTGGGGAAAAGAGAGCCCGTGAGTAAGTAGTGTAGCTACAGTAGTTAGTGTAGGTCCGGTAGATGGTCCAACTTAGCGGCCGCAAGCCACAAAACCCAGCTGAGCCCTTTCATCCCCTCCCCTCCCCCAAGTTCGGGACTTTGCACGAGAGTCTAAAAGCTGATATCAAAAAAGTATAAATCAGAATGAGCCCACGTTGCCGGACAGATGAGCCGAAAAGGCAAAGCAAAAGTCAAAAATCCCAGAGCACCGGATAAGTTCCCATGCGCATGCGCATTTGTTTTGCGACAGCGACGAGAAAACTCAAACTGCATGGACGAGAATAAAAAACTCAGAACTACAAAACATTAACAATACAAACTGGGAATTTCATCAAGGAGAGCATGTATGCCCCTGGAGGGACTACGTAAAGAAAAATTCTTATTGGTGCGGAATTATCATAAGAGTCAGCACCTTATACTCATCGGGTTGGCAAACTCTTCCCTTTCACATCACTCCCCCCCCTGCCTGCCACATGTTCCTTTGTCCTGTTTCGACATTAGTGCGCGCACCCAGTAGGGCGAACGGACACTACACTAATGCAGAGAAGCAGAGATTTTTTCCTTCCATCATCCCTCCCCCAATTCCTCGCACCCCTGCAGCAATGGGTGTAGAACGATAGACATGATTGGTCATGCGGCCAGACACAGCCACAGCCACCGATGAAATGGCAGCTTATTCGTGGGGCCTCGGTAGGGTAGGGGGGGAGGGATGGTGCCGATCTCCGCGGTAAGGAAAAAGGATTCGTTGCCTTTCTCAAACGGATTGTCCCTAAAAGTGGATTCCAATGACCCATGATGAATAATGCATTACCTGGTCCGGGGTTGCGGCAGCCTGAGGTGTAAGTTTTAGGCCTAACGGACCACCGTACGCCGTACTATCCGTACACGCAACCCTACCCTACCAAGCCTCCGAATCCGAGGAAGGGCTTTTCGGCTCATACAGGCGGTTTTTTTTCCACCCTCCATCCCAAAACAGGACTAGTGGGCAGTCGGCCCCTCCGGCGCGCGCTTAGAGTTTTTCTGGTGTCTTTCTAGAATCCTGCTAAAATTGGGCCACGATGGCTGAATCGGGGTCCGTGCAGCTGAAAAATAATTTCTTGCTGCAGTGGTGTGGTCTGCCCTTCCCCCCCCATGAGTGCTGTCGCAGCAATCTCGCCAGTCCATTGGCTGGCTGCTCGGCCCAGACGGAGGAAAACCGTTTTGTATCTTGCATCGCCTATCACAGGTATAGATCAAACGAGCTCCTGAGTACTCATACCTCCGAGGAACTTTTCCCTCATCCAGCTAGCGACATGAGAAGGGAAAGAAAAAAATTTTCTTCGTTAGCTCCAAGGAGATCCTTCAGCTGCCATGCGCGAGAAAGCAGGATCTAAGCCCCTCTCTTTCTACCTCGATGGTTTTTCCAGCATCGAATCATCATTATGCGATGCTGAGAAACTTTTCGTCGGAAAGTCGCGGTTTCCCATTCCACGTCTCCGATAGCAGGTAGAAGTGTATAGTTTTTGGGAGTACGAGGCAGTCTGCTCGTCAATACTTCACCCCGCGGATCCAGATAACCTGGGAGATAGTTTCCCTACGATGGTAGTTGTCCTTCCGCGAGCCAGTGTTTCTATCAAAGTCAATCGGTGGTCTCACGTAGTCGTTGGGTCATCATCGGCCCGGCAGATCAAGCACAAGACCCAGGCTCCTGGGAGTCCTGGCGGGCACAGTCCGTGGCTCCCCCCATCTTCGGCATCACGGCACGCGCTTCCTTGCCGATGTAGAGGGTTGCACAGCACTATTGCACTGTCCCCCATCCCCACCAAAATTTTTTTTTTCCGATATGTTGTACAATATACACAAGGGAAAACATATTGGCATCTAGATCTATCTCACCTGAGAGGCTGAGCAATCTGTCGCTCGCAGACTACTACCACTACTAGCGTAGTGTAGCTGATCTTGCGTTGTACTTGAGTATATTGAGTAATTCATGGGGGCGGAGACGTTCTCGACCGACCATCCGACCGACCGACCGACCGATCGATTTCGAAGATGCTAGTCTCCTCCAACCTAGTAAGTACTAACAACTGCAGTCAATGTCTTTTGATAGTCCATCCCTACCCAACGAGACGGGAAAGAATGTCTCAGGTGATACGACAAAACAATGTCAGATATGATCCAGATCCCACTCAGACGTTTCTGATACCGATCACGATACCTCAACAGTAAACTGAATCAGGTCTCGTAATACCTCGTAACCATGAGACAAAAATAGGGTGCAACGGAAGATTGTCCCCGATGGAGGGAGACTTTACCCCGCCAATTGTTCGGTCGGGCTGGATTTTCTTATCGTCCCTATCTCTGTATACTGTGCCTGCCTATGCTAATGTCTCACAACGATCGCAATCAGATAAAGTGTGTCTGTGGTGGTGGTTATGGTGGTGGCGTTTGATAAACTTGTCATACTAGACCTACAGCGTACGGTATATGAAGGCTAAATCCAACGTTCCATCCAACCATCCCGAGCATTTAAATCGAGTCAGTGTTCTACGGAGCCCTAGATATCAGCAAGCCCGACCGGTCTTGCCATTCTCACTCAGCTTTCTTCTTTCAAACCCGAACGCAGACCTCAACTGTATAACGTTAGCACACCTAACATACATTTTAGTACATACCACCCACTTACTCATGTACAGTAAGTACATACTCACTCACGAGACCCTCCTCAACAAAAAAACCACATAAATCTAGACCACCACACCATACCATGCAACAAGGAAGTGCGCAGCACATCACCCACCTGAATTCTCCGCGCAGAAATCAGAAAATCAGATCATGCATCTAATCTACCGAGTGAAAGGGTCTGGACTCGAACCCATTCTCCCGACCGGTTCGCGGTCGCGGTCTAGATTCTTGGGGCCACGAACGGACGGACGGACCCTCTTCAAAATCCAAACATCTAGACCTTTTACTTACTGTTGACCGGCTAGCACGTCGAGAGAAACTCGCACGCAATCTATTTTCACAAGAATGATCTAAAATTTCTCCACGGAGTAAGAATTCCATCAAACCAAGGTAATAGGATGTTGTTTTTCTGTTCGCTTAGAAAAGAAGGACTGGTCGTCTGATCGTGACCCCTCGAAGTACCTACAGAAAGTGATGGTACCGATTACGAGGCCGTAACTTAACTTCCGGCTACTTACCCAATGGGTGGGTGCTATTAATAGTAATACAGTACGTGCAGTACATGTTTTTCCACGACGGAGTACTACAGTATCTATCTACCCGTGATATTAGTTATCTACTTCTTTTACTCATGTGAATGGACATTGTCATTGCCATGCTGCTGCGTGGATTGTCTCAAACATGATGGGTCTCAGTTGGTTTTTTACGAGTAGTTAGTTCGAAATTGCGAGAAGACTCAAACGTAGCAAGGACACGTGTCGCAGATATTGGTACAGTACTATCCCATCCAACTTCTTACCCCGCTTCCAGTTGTGGGTCGACTTGTCTCCTCTCTAACACTGAGGAGTGGACCATAGTACTGTACACTCTGTATCACGCTAAGTCCAACCAATTTAGTCACGTTATATGTCTCGTGACCGTCGTGAGAAGCGTAGGTGTCAACGTGACTCATGGCCTTGTCTGTTCTACTCGATACCATCGGGGGGCAGGTGGGCTAGTGCTGATGGAACAGATGGGCGCAGCAATTTCCAAGGTAAAGAAACACAATAGTCCGCAGTGCGCTTGTTTAGCGTTGAACGGTGGTTAAGAAGAGAAGAATGGCCAAGGACCATGTGACAGACTGGAATTGGTCATTGATCTATATTACTGGCATCTAGAGATAATCAAAACTGTATCTGTTTTGGTATAAACCCCATCCCCGAACAAACAATGCAGGCTTTTACTTTCGAGTGAGATCCGTCCATCCCAATATGTCCATCCTCGCAAGATGCACCAGATCTCCGGGGATAAGCGACGGCTTGTCGCCCCCCCCCTCCCAGTAGTTCGGAACTAAGATAGAGTGCTTCATGCAGAATCGGCGCTGGGCGATCCAATCACGGCTTCCTGCCATGAAGTGTCAGCCACAATGTACCTTTGATTTCAGCTCCGATGGCATTGTGATTAGAACATACCCTTGCATTTTGGTAGAGTGGCGAGATACCGGTCCAGTGTTGGAACTAAGCACGCAAAATCTAGTCAGCCGCATGGCAAACAATTAAAAACAGGGATCCCTTAAGGTCAATCATACCTGGTACCAGCCTTGGCCAACAAGAACCTCCAGGCCGGGGACTGTGTGCCAACCGGCGTCGGACGCCAGCTGCATCAGGGTCGTCACAGAAGGCTTGTAGGCCATCTCGAGGAGCACCCGGGGAACCTTCTCCACGGACTTGGCGATGTCGGCGTCAGCCTCTTGAGCACGTGTGAACATGTGGCACAGGATCTCGCGCATGCCAGTGTCGATGGGCTTGTCGGCGGGGATAGTGCCAATGGCCACCTTAGGAATCGTGTCTAGCGACTCGGCAGACTCCACAATGCGAATGTTGTAGCTAGTGGGGAAGGTGGACACCATGGTTTCGAGCTTGGCCGGAGACCGTCCGACAATGTAGATGGGGGAGAAGCCCATGTTGTGAAGGGCGTAGATGGCCGCCCGAGCCGTACCTCCACCACCGATGACCACGGCACTAGCATCTCCGTTGGAGCCGTACACACCAGCGTTGCGAAGGGACAGCGTCATCCCCTGCCAATCCGTGTTGTAACCAATCAAACGGGCAGGCTTGTCTTGACCAGCGAGGACGGGCACAATAGTGTTCACTGCGCCGATGATCTCGGCGTCAGAGGAAATCTCGTCCAGCAATGGCATAATGTCCAGCTTCAGAGGGATCGTGACTGAGGCACCTCCGAAATCAGGAGAGCGGATGAAGTCCTTGACGTCCTCAGCGTTGGCCGTCTCGAGACGGCCATACTCGTAAGGGAGACCCGTCTGGGCAAAAAGCGTATTGTGAAGAGCCGGAGATCGGGACTGAGAGATTGGAGTTCCAAAGAGTGCGAACTTCTTAGGTTTGAGCTCACCCATCAGGGATAGCCCTTTGCGGATTTCGGTCGCAGAGAGCTGGCCCGGAGCAGCCTTGAATGGGAGACTGGGGTGAGACACCGGAGTCATAAAACCGTTCAAGATACGGCTGAGTTGTCCATTGTCACCCATGTTGATGGCAATCACAGGAACATCATGTGCCTCTGCAGCCCACTGCTTGAATTTTCTCAAAGCAGTGTTGTCGTCAAGGGTCTTGGCAACACCAACAAGCTTGATCACGTCGCCGTACTCGAGCGCGCGGTTGTAGTACTTCATCCAGGACATGTTGCCCCATGCAAGCTCTCCCTTGGGGTCGTGGTGAGAGGCAATGATCTTGGAATAGCCCTTCGATTCCGTGACCGAGCGCAGCAAATCATCGGGGAAAGCGATCTCCAGGTCTACGAACTCGGTACCAGACCGGATCGCAAGACGGTAGAGCTCTCTCGCCTCATCATAGGCGTTATCGGGGAAGCGACCACCTTGACTCTGGGTACGGATAGTGAAAATCAAAGGAAGTGAGGTCTGACTACGGAGGAACGACATCTGCTCGGCCACGTAGTCGACTGAGGGAATCTCGTCATCCGAGGCCGGGTCCTTCAGCAGATCAACACGTAATTCTACTGCATCAGAGCCGACGCAGACTTCTTTCAGGATGTCGCTCGCCGATCGCAGATCAGGAAGAGTGAGAGAGACAAAGAATGAGTGCTCTTTACGCTTAATGATATCGAGACTGTCAATCTCCCCGGTAACGGTCTTCAAGAAACGTCTGAAATCTTCAGATGCCCGAGCGAGACCTCCAGTGCTCGCCGTCTGACTGAAGTACTGCAAGTTGCTGCACTCCTGGAACCAGGGCTTGCGACGCAACCAGACACCCATCATATCTTCAACATAGGCCGGGCGGGTACGATCGATTTGAAGGAAGTCCATAACCTGCTTGATGTCACGCAGAATGAGCAGGACATTACCCTTGGTCTTGTGGTAGTCAGTAAGCAACTTCCTAGCCTCTGGAATCTCGACAATGCCACCACCGCACGCGAACACGTATCCGGTCGCGCGTTCTTTCAGGGTGCGCTGCAGAAGATTGAGCTCGGCGTCTCTGAAGCCCTGCCAGCCGCGTTGCTTGATAAGCTCGGGAATTGTCATGCCTTCCGTCTTCTCAAGCTCGGTATCCAGATCCACGAAGGGTCGCTTCAAAGTCTTCGCAACCCACTGTCCACTGGTAGTCTTACCGGCACCACGCATGCCGATGATGAAAACAGATGCGCTGGACTTCTCGGCTTGCGTGAGAGCCAAGACCTCTTCTTCCTTGAGCTCTTTACCCTCAAGCTTAACACCGAACAACTGCTTCAAGGCATCCCACCAGCCGGGCCAGGTCTTACCGACGCACTCACGCTCCAGGATCAGAGTCGACTGAGGGGTCACAAGAGAAAGGACACTGAAACTGTAAGCCACACGGTGGTCGTCATAACAGAAGATACCACCAGCAGGCTGGCGGAGAGTCGAACGGTCAATACCATCGATTTCAAGTCCATCATCATGCTCACGACAGACGACACCGAACTTGGCAAGTTCATCCTTCATGGCCTTGATGCGGTTGCATTCCTTCACACGTTGGTTTGCGATACCGTAGATGCGAGTGGTGTGGTTCGATCCCTCACCACGAGCAACGGCTGCCAGCACTGATGCTCCGAGGAACGCATCAGTCATGGGCTCCATGTCCACATTAGGCAACGGACGCAGAGCACCACCGGGAGCACCCGTGACAGTAGTCGAGGTATCAGTTTGCACAACAGTACAGCCCATCGGGCGCAAAACTTCCACTGCGAAGCGGGCGTCACCCTGTAGGGACTTCGAACCAATGTTGGGAACAGTACAGGTGGTGCCAGTCAGGGCAGCAATGGCCAGAGGGTAGGTAGCAGAGCTAGCATCACTCTCCACCACATACTCATCAGGGTTAACATAACGTCCCTGAGGGATGTGGTAGGTGTGTTCCTCAGTGGTGGACTTCTGGACGTCAATGCCGAAGGATCTCATCATCGCCGTGGTCATATCAATGTAAGGCTGCGAAATGGGCTTTCCGCCCACCAGCTTAAGGGTAACCGGCTCCTTGGCGTAAGGAGCGCACATAAGCAACGAAGACACATATTGCGATGAAACCTTGGCAGCAAGGTTGATTCTGCCTCCAGCGAAACCACCAGAGGCGGCAATCTTAAGAGGGAGACTGCCCTTGCTCTCCACGTATTCAACGGATGCACCGTTGGCGGTCAACGCATCAACCAAGTCGCCGATAGGTCTCTGCTTCATGCGGTTGTTACCCGTAAGGATGTTGTAGTCAACATCGCCAGGCGTAGCAAGGGTAGCGGCCGTAGTGAGGAAGCGCGAAGCCGTTCCCGCATTACCAAGGTAAAGCGGCGTAGAGGTCGCTTGGAGATCACCTCCCTTGCCGTTCACCACAAGAACCTCACCCTCCTCCTCCCAGGAGAAGGTACAAGCTCCCAGTCGCTCCAATGCGTTCAACATGACTTCAGTGTCGTCCGAGTGAAGCAGGTTCTTGATGCGACAGGTACCCGAACCGAGAGCAGCCAGGATCAATGCTCGGTTCGAGATACTCTTCGAGCCTGGGGGAGTACAGACAACATTTGAAGCTGGTGCGACACCGGGGTACACCTCGATACTCGGAGCGAGAACGACGCTGATGTCCTCGTTCGGAACAACGCTAGCCTTGGGTTCGTATGTGCGCCCGATCGCAGACAAAAGAACGACCTTCTTCTTGGGACCATCGTTCTTCTTATCCAGGGCCATGTTGAAGAGGAGCTGCTCAACGGAGCAGTGCTTTCCAGCAGTAAGCTTCCGGATGCGCGCATCCTTCAGAGACGTAGGCAATCCGTAGGCGGTAAGGCACTTGACGATACGAGCGACCGCAACACCCTTCAAGATGCCAAGATGGCGGGCCAATTCGGCCTCCTTGACCATACCAATGGCGACACACTCACCGTGGAGGACCTGAGGGGTCAGGATAGCCTCGATGGCATGACCAATGGAGTGACCCCAGTTCAACAGATTGCGGAGACCACCCTCACGCTCGTCAGCGGACACGACATAGGCCTTGTGACGAGCAGACGCCAGAATACGAGCCTTCATGATATCTTCGATTCCCTGGAAGCGACGCTGGCCAGGTTTGACCTCCTGACGAACAGCAGAAAGAATCACTTCTGCGTTGGCTTCCAGCGCAGTGAATTCTTCCTCACTCGAGATTGCTGCCGTCTTGATCACTTCCGCCATGCCATTGATGAACTCGCGCACAGGGAGGGTCTCCAGAAATTCGAGGTCAATGTAGATCCTGGTCGGTTGCCAGATCGTGCCAATCAAGTTCTTTCCTAGCGGTGTATCGATCGCAGTCTTCCCACCGATGGAGGAATCCACCATGGCGAGCAACGTCGTGGGTACTTGTACATAACGGACCCCGCGCATGTAGGTGGAAGCGACAAATCCAGTCAGGTCTCCAATGACACCTCCGCCAAGAGCAATGACTACTGTATCCCGGCCACATGGTGGGCTCTGGCTCAACATCCAGTCCTCGATGGCGGCTTTCGTCTGTCTGGATTTGGACACTTCACCGGGGGCGACCTGGTAGATCAACAGACGCGGGGAGGGAGTAACGGTAGCAGCGACAGCATCGAAAGCTTTTTGAAACTCTGGAGTGTAGATAGAACCAATATTCGTATCTGTGATGAGAACATAGGTGGTGGAGGAGCAATTGCTGACCAGGTCTTGCGCGACATAGTTGCGCCAGAGGCCGAAGTCAGCAATGATGCTCTCCTGACCGAGAATGCTGATTTTCGTAGGTTCGGGCATTTTGAGGACTGTTGGGCATAGAAGTCAATGTTAATTCGAGAGAACAGACTGTATTTGTGCTCAATTCATGCTGTGGAAATAGAATTGCAAATGCCCCTCAGGCGCAGGTCCGACGCGGACTTGACCGATGGCGACTTTTCTCGCGGGCGAGAAGGTAAGATGCAATCGGAGAGACGAGAAATAGAGGCGCTTGAGCCGGATGAATTGAGACGAAATCGCAGCGAGAAGATAGAAGAGAAGGAAAGGAAATAGAGAGCGAGGGCAAAAAAGACTTTAATCGTACGTACCTCTCGAGCCCAATGACTCCGGCAAAGCGGACAAATTCCCCTCGGCGGCGGGGCTCGGCGGAGAGAGACCGAAGAAGGCGGGATGGAGGGGATGGAAGAGGCAGCGGACACAAGAGAATGGAAAAGATAAGATGGAGGAATTGGAGAGAAGAAGGAAAGGGAACTTCTACCAAGAAACTGGAAGGAATAATAAGGGACTGGAATGAGGAGAAGGGGGAAGTCTGCAGCTCCACCCAATCCAGACACGGTAGAAATGAATGACTGACTCACAGTGCACTGTGGTGTGTGTGCCATACACTTACCTCTATTACACAGAGAAAAGGAAAGAAAAAGGTGACCGCCTCCGATGTCGTCCTGCCGCTGTCCTGCCGCTGTCCTGCCGTCGTCCCTACCGGACACTAAAACTACGTACCGGTAGTCAATCTAGTCTAGTGCAGCTCCAATAATGCCTTGGCTTTCATCCCACTACAGCATTCTCTGGCTGCACTACACTCAACTCATCCTTTGGCCCAAATGCTCATTGTCCGCACGCACTGACTGTGTGCTGTACTACTCGTACTGTACAAACCCCCGAACCCCCACAATTCAGCTGAACGCAAGCTGATTGCCTTTCACAGCTGCCGTAAGTGGGTATGAGTATCGAACTACGATCGTCAACCAGATGAGCTCAAGCCGATCGGGTCCTAGAGTGGAGAGAATCTTAGCCCAGAATTGCTCAGATCTACATCATTGTTCGTTTGTCCCAGTTTCTAACCACAGAGTAAATTCATGATAAGAGGCCACCAGCTGAATGTTGTCCCTTTCAACGCCTATCCCAAGTGTCCCAGTTCTTTCAATCCCATCATAGTTCTTATTCCGCATAGTTGCAATCGCAGGACTGTTCATGCAAATGGAGAAAACCGCAACCAAACGACAAAAAAAAAATAAACCAAAAACAAAACCCCCAAACCAAGGGTCTTACATAGCATAAACTAGATCAGGTACGATCGGCACCTGAGACACAAACCCGAGCGGATCTGACCATGGCCGTGAAACACTAATAGCGACCGTATCCACCACCAGAGCCTCGCGAAGAGTAATGGTCCCGGCCTTGATACCCTCCCCGGCCATACCCACCATTACCACCGCCGCCGCCATGTCTACCCTGGTACTGATTACCAGAGTTGTTACCATAGGACCCTTGCTGGTAGTAACCCTGCTGGCTTCGTCCGTAATAATCATAGTTATTCCCGGGCGCGTTCTGGTGCTGCTGGCCCGAGTAGTGCCCGCCCCGGTGGTAAGAGCCACCACGGGGAGGAGGGGGCGGTCCTCGAGAATAGCCTCCATGTCCTGAGCCAGGAGGAGCCCAGCCGGAAGACATGCCCATCGGCGCACTAGAACTGCCAGGGGGCGCAAATTTAGGGTCAAGGTGTGCTGCAAACGGGTTCGGGCGGTCGCTATCGTTTCGGTTGCTGGCATAGTTCATGCGACCGCCTCTGCCATTGCGGAACGGTGCACCACCAAATGATCGACCCGAATGCTGAGCTCTGGATTTAACGGCCTGGATGTCCCCATTGTCAAGTGCCGGTTGCGGGAGCTTAACACCTCGGAGAAGCATGGACTTGTGAATGTTCTTTGACTTGGGAATTTCGTAATTGACACTAGAAAACGTCAGATCAGTACTTTTAACGACACCAGGAATAATATACTGGTTAGAAGTGAAGATGGTACTCACGTTAGAGATCGATCCTGCTCGAGAGACGGCATGCCATATTCCTCAAGGGACGACACTAGCGAGCTGTGTGGGATATATGTCTCGTTGCGCTCAACCTCGCCGGCCAGTCCTTCACTTGCCCGCATGTTGAGTTTGTACTTGGAGGCGCCCTGCTTCTTCGAATAGAAATTGGCAACGAGGTCTTGGTATACAGGATGACTGTCAGCTATCATCAGTACTTCCTGACCAGGGGTGTTTCTAGCTTTCTCATCATCCGACAACAAAGGATATTTTTTGGCCATGGCATCCAGCAACCGCTTTTCATCGATAAACGGCAGCAAGACAACGCCCTGCCAAGCGAATTTCTTGCCGTTCAAGTCAAGAGGGAAATCTTCCGGGTAGAAGTCGATGATTTCACTCTCGGGATCGCTCATCAGCGGGTGGAAGACCTCAGGAATGGCATGATTAGATGAAGCTGGCAGCACACCCATCAGTTGCTCGAAAGGTTTGAAGGGCGTTCCCTTCTCAAACGACAACTCCATTTCACCAATGTCCACGAAATCGGCCGCAAAGGGTGCGTAGTGATATGGGTAATACCACGTCCATGAAGGACATCCTTGGAAATAATACAGAAGGACCCAGGCCAAGCCTTCAGCATACGCCCGCGCGACCTTGTGACGGAACTCCTTGTCTTGCGGATCGACCCCGAACTTTTGCTCATAGTATCGATCAGCATATCCCTCCTCCCAGAGACGAACATTGTCCGGGGGCATCTCATCGTCCTTGGGTGTGTTCGGGGAGTCCTTGCTTGGAGTCGCCGCAGCATCTGCTTCGGCCTTTCTCTTACCAAGTACCGAAGGTGAGGTTTGATCCTGATCCATCTTGTCGTCTGCTGCTTCAGAATCCCCCGGTGTAGATTCCTCGGTCTCGTTCGAAGCCGATCCCTCCTGCGAGCCTTGCATCATCTTGCTCTTGAGTATAGCGGCGGCGCTCTTGTTGGCCATATTAGCCTTATACACTGCTCCACGGTTGACCACCATGCTGTGAGTCAATTCCCTCGCCTCCCGCGTTAGTTCTCCGCGAGCAGGTGTGATTAGCTCCACTCCACTTGGAGGTGCTGCGTCTGCGCTACCGCGGGCTCGGTTCGGAGTGGGTGATTCGTGAGTGTCATAGCTAGGGGAGCCTCTTCGCTGTCTTTTCGCCTGCTCTTCGCGACGCGCTTGGTCTTCCTGCTTGCGCCTCTTCTCGTTTGCAAGCTTCCTCTCTTCAGCTTGTCTACGACGGCGGAAAATAGCATCTTCCTGCTTCGCCAGTCCTTGAAGAATAAGCTGAGCTCTCTTCAGGTCGACATGCCCATCTTGGGTCAAATATCCGCCCATGACGGGGATATTGTCGCGCCAGATTGCGATTAGCGTGTCGATGCCATTTTCGCGAATGTCTAATGATGGTAAGTGCGGAAGGAAGTCATTTCCTACGAAGAAACACATGAAGACCCAATCATCCAAAGCACGCTCCAAGTCGAAGGGAAAAGGCTGCTGCGGAACATACAGCTCGGCAGCAAGATACTCTCGTAGAATACCAACATTGAGCCAAATGAATGGTTTGAGGGAGGATCCTTTCTGCTTCTCATCAAACTCTCCACTCTTCTCCTTTGCCTGCCCTCTGCACTCGTCCGCTTTATGGCCGGGCTGACCGCACAGGCGACATGTCCGTGGCTTGGACTCCTGGAAAAACACATCCTCGCGCAGAACTCGGAAATAAGGCTCATGAGTAGCAAGACCCAGCATAATTAAGTCTGCATCCAGACCGTAAATGACGTGGCGAGTGTTAGGATCATGCTCGGGATCCGCCCGCTGAGACCGGACGAACTCCATGATCTTGTGTTCTCCTTCACCTGGTACAGTCGCATCGGAGATAATGATTTTGAGCTATTATGATTAGCGGATCCGCACTCAAGCAAATAAAGAAACCTGACTCATACCTTCTCCCAAGCCGGGTCGGTGTTGAGCTTGTAAGCAATCCAGTAGCGCAAAGCGGCAGCAAGAATATCCATGAAAGGAGTTCCGGGTGTGATGACATTGCTGTCCCAAGTCTTCTGGATGACTTGTTCCGAAAGATCCTCGTCCTGCTTGTTACCGTTCTGCTTCGCAAGCATCTTCCGGAACTCCTCCTTCTTCTCATCCGCCTCTCTAGCTTCTTGAGCCGAACGGAAACGACGTGCTCGTTGCTGGTTCATTTTCGCTCGTGGCGCGACTCCATCTGAATTTGCGATAAGTGTTAACACGAGGCCGAATTTCGCTGTAGAATCAAGGTGACCGCGATTCACTTACCGACAGCGATCATGAGAAGTTTTCTGGGGCGGACCATGTTGACCACCCTATCAGTATACTTGAAGATCTCGACCATCATCTCCTGTTCATTCGCCGGAGGAGGCTTTCCTTCGGGATGAGTACAGGGATGGACGATACCGTTCATGTCCAGATACAGGTTGTCCATTTCATCGCCATTTGGATTGGGGCGCGTGGTATCAACCGGGACCTCTTCGCCGTTGACTTCATAGGGAGTTTCCTCGATGACAGGAGAGATGATCTTTGGGTACTTGTTGGATAACCATCGGAAAAGCGCTGGGACACCCATGGCTGCTGTTATATATCAAACACAAAGGTAGAAAAGTTCGCAAACGAAATATGTAGTTTCAAATTGTTTCGCGGATGCGCTGCATCGGCTGTCTCGAGGCCTCAGATCGGCAAAAGTAACTGGGGATTCGTGTTGGGGACAAGGTCCGCGGTCGCGCGAGATTATGTTTCAGCGACAATTCCCACTTCACCCAGCCTGAGCCAGCAAGACAAAGAAATGGGGCCGGTGAAAGGAGTGCGAAAGGCGACGACGGCAAGGGTCTTTGAAAGTCTCTGCGACAGTCAGCCGTTGACTTTTGAAAGAACCGGGGAGCCGGCGCTTCTTTTGTCGCGGTTCCGGATGCTTAGCGCGAGCCCTTGGCTTCGGGTCATTCCTATCATCCTATGCAGCGTCGCCGCCGCCGCCGCCTCCGCCTCTGGGTTAGGCTAGTTTAAACTTAGCTGTCGGGACTAGTCCAGCTGCAGCTCCATAACTAACGGAGAGAACAACTCAGCCGATCGAGGACTCCAACGCTATCAATCTCTTTTACACTCACACCCTCAAGACCACTCAATGCTTCTGCACTTCTACGCCCACGGCCGGCGGTGACCATGAAATTACGAGTTATCGATTGCGATGTTCCGAATCCTCGAATCGCAGGCTCCGGCCAAACAAACGGCTACGGACACCATTAATACTCTCAGTAGTCGACTCCAGAGTGCCACTTTGTTGGAAGATCGAAGAGCGGCCATTCAAGGACTCAGAAGCTTTTCAAAAACTTACCCAGCTTCTGTTGCTTCGGGCGCACTGCGACCGTTGATCAGTTGTTTGAGAAATGACCGCGAGGATGTGGACACAATTAAGGTGGTCCTGGAGACCTTGTTGATGCTGTTCACTCCCGACGAGAATAGTGTTGGTCTTCTTCTCTCTGACAGCTCTGATGAACTAGAGGCTCTAACATAGTCTTGATCCAGCCCGAAGCGTCCGATGAAATCGCTCTCTGGTTGTCAGATGAATTCACCCAGGTTCGGTGTTCGCTACGTGTTCCGTAAGGCATTGCTGACTGGGCGGAAGCGACAAGACAATATCACCGCGCTCCTCGATCTGCTAGATACACGCGACTTCTACTCTCGCCTCTACTCCTTGCAATTGATGTTTCAAATTTCTAGTGCGCGGCCGGAAAGGACACAGGAGTGTATTCTGACTGCGCCTCTGGGTATCCCGAGACTCGTCAGCGCATTGGGAGATTCTCGAGAACCGGTGCGCAATGGTACGCTCCCTGCAAAATCGAGAACTATTTTTGTATTCCCGCGCTAATGCATAGTTGCTATCCTTAGAGGCGTTGCTTCTTCTCATCGCGCTCACGCCAGCATCGGAGGAATTCCAGAAACTTGTTGCCTTCGAGAATGCCTTCGATCTTATATTCTCCCTGATAGACGCTGAAGGCGCATTGATTCATGGGTCGGAAGTCGTTGAAGATTGCCTCTCTTTACTGGCCAATCTTCTACGGCTCAACATCTCGAACCAGTCATACTTCCGTGAAACGGGTTGTGTCAAGCGACTAGCGAAGCTTCTTGCCGACGCAAATCAAGACCAGGAGCCCGAAGACCAGACACTGCAATGGACCTTCGCTCACCGTGATAAGAACATCTGGGGACTGTTGGTCATTATCCAGCTTTTTCTTGTAAAGGGAGGAGTCAACACTCCTGCAAACCAGATGGCTTTCTGGAACCATGGCGTTATGGAGCAAGTGTTAAGCACAGCTTTCGGTCAAAGATTCAATGTCAACGTGACGGCTAAGGTTGGATCTCTTCAATTTCCATTGCCTTCAGCACGATGCTTACTTTCCTAGGCACTTGCAACATGCGCAGACCTTATCCGTGCAAACAAACCACTACAGGAAAAATTCGGTGATGTGGAGGTAGTCTGGGGCCCACAACTGGCCGATAATGTTGCTGCGAATGGCACCACGGAGGCCAAGCAGACTCAGCCGATCAATGTGATCGAAGCCTTGCTCAAACTGACACTAGAGCCTGCACCTATTTCGCTCCTAGACGCACGTCTAGCTGCCTGTGAGTGTGTAAAGGCATTCTTCGCGAACCATTCTGGAATCCGCGTTCATGTATTGGGTCGGGCGATTCAAGGCCATGTCAGCGGCGAAGACCAGATCCCGAACATTCTATCCGTTCTACTCACGCCACCAGAGTCTCGTGGCAACGCTGATCCTTATCAAACCTGGATGGCGGCTGTACTCATGTACCAGTTGCTTTGGGAGAATGCCGAAGCAAAGGAAATCGCCATGGGAGTGACCGAGGGTGATGCTGAACAAGGCGAAGAAGTGATCACCTGTATTCAGACTATAGTGGGCAACCTGATCACCGGTTTGCAGCGCGGCGACGATGAGCGTATCACCCTTGGGTATTTGATGTTGCTTTGTGGTTGGCTATATGAGGAGCCAGATGCCGTGAATGATTTTCTGGGCGAGGGCAGCAGCATTCAGAGTTTACTCCAGGAGGTCAAACATCGTGGGGTCTCCAATGTGCTTGTGCCTGGCCTCTGCACTATCCTACTGGGAATTATATATGAATTCTCCTCCAAAGACTCGCCTATACCTCGCAAGACATTGCACAAGTTGATTCTCGATCAATTGGGGAGAGAACAATACATTGACCGGATCACTCGGTTTAGAGAAGCTTCCTTGGTACGTGACTTCGAGGTCCTACCACAAACAGTTGGAGCACAATCCGATGGCGGGCTGCCGGAGATTTATTTTGATCGGGCCTTCATCGAATTCTTGAAGGACAATTTCAGTCGTTTGACTCGTGCAATCGACCGAGAGCCCGAACTGGAAATATCCATCATCACCAACGGAGTGGAAAGAGGTGTATCACGTGAGCTAGTTGATACTCTTCGAGCGGAAATCGAAGAGAAAGGCAATGTAGTACAGAAGCTGGAAGAGGATCTGCTTGCTTTGCAGTCAAAGTTTGAGCAAGAGCAAGCAGAACACCGAAAGACACGAGATTCTACTGCTGTAGAGTCCACCAAATTACAGCAAGTTACCGAATCGCTCAAAAGAAGTCACGAAAAGGATATCGCGGCGTTGAAGGAGCAGCAGAAGCGCGATCAAAACGAACTCTCAAGGAAGCATGAGGAGCAGATTCGAGCTTGTGAAAAACGCCTTAAGGAAACTGCAGCTGATTACGAAAGGCAGCTCTATCACGCCAAGAAGCATCATGACGGCGAGGCAGCTGATCTACGGAAGCATATTCGGTCTCTGGAAACCGATCTTACTCGAGTTCGAGATCAGCACGTAGGCGAAATTGCCAAATTGAAGGCAACGATTCAGAAATTGAGTTCCGAGGCCGAAAAGATCAAGGGACAGCATGTGGCTGAGGTTCTGGACCTCAACAGCACAATCCAATCTCTGCAGGCGGGACTCGAGTCCAACAAAGAACAACACACCGCTGAAGTGTCTGAGTTACAAAAGACAGCCAGCAAACTTCAGTCCGAGCTCGAGTCGAATAAGCAAAAGCATGCATCGGAGTTGTCTGACCTGAACAAGACAATCGAAGACCTGCGGTCTCAGCTAGAAGCTAGCAACGACAAGCACGCAGAATTGTCAGCGCAGAGCGAGAAGATTAGTACTCTCCAGTCCGAAATCGACGCACAGAAAGGAAAACACGCCGAGGAGCTATCTTCTTTGAAAAAGACGATCAATGACCTTCAATCCGCACTGCAAACCAGCGAAGAGAAGCATGCGGCAGAGTTGTCCGCTCAGAGCTCGACTTCAACTACGCTCCAATCTGAACTTGATACGCAGAAGGCCAAGCATGCCGAGAAATTGTCTGACTTGAACAAAACGATTGAGGATCTACGATCCAAGCACGGTGCGGATGAAGAGAAACATACAAAATCACTGTCTGAGCTGCAAAAAACGATCGACGACCTTCAATCCAAGCTCGATGCGGATAGAGAGAAGCATGCAAGCTCAGTGTCCGAGCTGCAGAAAACAATTGAGGACCTCCAGTCGGGCAGCGGTGCGAACACTGAGAAGCACGCGCATGAAGTGTCCGGCCTCAATGACACAATTCAGACTCTGAAGTCGGATATTGACAAGATCAAGCAGCAACACAAGGCCGAAATTGCCGAGCATGAGACCACCAAGCAAGGGTTACAGTCCGAGTTGCAGTCGACCATAGAAAAATCTACGCAAGATCTGCAATCCGTGCGCCATGACAGCTCAGACAAACACGCTGCGCTAGAAAAGAGGATTGAGAAGGCGGAGAGCGAGGTCGAGCAGGCTAAAGCAGAAGCTCAGAAGACGGCAGCAGCCCTGGAAGCTGTACGAAAAGAGCTTGAGAAGGCCCGATCTGAGGCCAGCGAGAAGGAAGAAGCACGCCAGGCGGCACAGTCCGAACTAGAAGATCTTCTCATTGTCTTTGGGGATCTCGAAGCCAAGAGAAACCAGGACAAGGTGAGTCACCCCTTTACCCTTTTACCCAAACTCTGACGTGCATGTAAGTGACTCATTGATTTCTCCAGCAACGCCTGAAGGATCTCGGACAAGAAGTATCTGAAGCGGAAGATGAGGAAGAAGAGGATGATGAAGAGGATGAGTAGGTTGCAGCGTCGAGAAAGCTGGACTATGCATCAGCCCTCACTGTCGTTGGATGATAGACAAAATAAGACCCCGTAGATATCCATGAACAATTATGGTCCAGCTGGTTCAGGGTCCATGTGTAGGAGAGCTAGACACGTGTGGATAATATTAAGTATTGTGGCTACGTACTAGGAACCTTGAGTCCTGGCGCGCCTCATTCCGGCGGCAGGCGGGGCACGCACTAGGTTGGTTCCTTTGTGCAGCTTGGCTAAAATTCCAACCGCGGGGTGACTCACGACTTTATCGTGCGCACGACTCTATTTCTACCCCGCGGCCATCCACTCTCTGCGCAGATCGTATCGATTGCAGCCTCCCCCCCCTTCCCTTTTTCGACGACCGCACTCACCTGCTCGTCATGTCCATTGATTTTCCTCGTGAAGAGGAGGCCATCCTCAAGAGGTGGAGGGAGATCAACGCTTTCCGGAGACAGGTCGAACTCTCCGAGGGCCGCGAGCCTTACACCTTCTACGATGGCCCTCCATTTGCGACTGGTCTTCCTCACTACGGTCACTTGCTCGCCTCGACCATCAAGGATATCATCCCCCGTTATTGGTCTATGAAGGGTCACTATGTCGAGCGTCGGTTTGGCTGGGATACCCACGGTGTTCCCATCGAGTATGAGATTGACAAGAAGCTGGGAATGTCGGGTCTGGAGGCCGTTCAGAAGATTGGAATCGAGAAATACAACGAGGAGTGCCGAGCCATTGTCATGAGATTCGCCTCGGAATGGCGGGAGACTATCGAACGACTAGGTCGCTGGATTGACTTCGACAATGACTACAAGGTAGGTCTCTCTGCGCTATATTAGTTTCATGTCTTCGTGTCGCCTGAACACCCCGTCATTTCAAAGTATCATTCAGCTTCAAGAGTGTTTTCTAATCAAGTATCATAGACCATGAATGCTAGCTTCATGGAGTCTATCTGGTGGGTGTTCAAGCAGCTGTTCGACAAGGGTCTTGTCTACCGCGGCTACCGTGTTATGCCTTACTCGACTGCCCTCAACACCCCCCTCAGTAACTTTGAGGCCCAGCAGAACTACAAGGATGTTCAGGATCCCGCCGTTGTGGTCACATTCCCCCTCGTGAACGACCCTGAGACTGCCCTCCTTGCCTGGACGACCACGCCGTGGACTCTTCCTTCCAACATCGCTCTCGCAGTCAACCCCAACTTCGAATACATCAAGATCCTTGACGAAGCCTCCGGAAAGCACTATGTCCTCCTCGAATCCCTGCTCCGTACACTGTACAAGGACCCTAAGAAGGCCAAATTCAAGATTGTCGACCGTTTCAAGGGTGAACACATGAAGGACTGGAAGTACCAGCCTCTCTTCGACTACTTCTACGAAGAATTCAAGGAATTCGGCTTCCGTGTCTTGACCGCCGAGTATGTCACTGCCGAGGATGGTACTGGTATCGTTCACCAAGCTCCCGCTTTTGGTGAGGACGATTACAAGGTTTCTGTGGAACATGGTGTCATCAATGAAGATCGCAGCCCTCCCAACCCTGTCGATGAAACTGGTTGCTACACCGCCGAGGTTAAGGATTTCGAAGGGCAACATGTGAAGGCCGCTGATAGGGCTATCATCAAGCACCTGAAAGCAGCTGGTCGCTTGATCGTTGACAGCCAGATCACTCACAGCTACCCCTTCTGCTGGCGCTCCGATACTCCCTTGATCTACAGAGCCGTTCCTGCATGGTTTGTCAAGATCGGCCCTATCATCCCACAGATGCTTCAAGGTATCGAGGAATCCCACTGGGTGCCTAGTTTCGTGAAGGAACGCCGATTCTCTAGCTGGATCCAGAATGCCCGTGACTGGAACATCTCCCGCAATCGCTTCTGGGGTACTCCCCTTCCGCTGTGGGTCAGCGAGGACTTCAAGGAAGTCGTTGCGGTTGGTAGCGTCGAAGAGTTGAAGCAGCTTAGCGGCTACGAGGGAGAGCTCACCGATCTTCACCGTGATAAGGTTGACCACATCACTATTCCAAGCAAGCAGGGCAAGGGTGTCCTTCGCCGTGTGAGCGAAGTGTTTGACTGCTGGTTCGAGTCAGGTAGCATGCCCTACGCTTCTCAACACTATCCCTTCGAGAACAAGGACCAATTCGAGAAGAGCTTCCCTGGTGATTTCATTGCGGAAGGTCTAGACCAAACCCGAGGTTGGTTCTACACTCTCACGGTGTTGGGAACCCACCTCTTCGGTAAGCTTCCCTTCAAGAACTGTGTCGTCAATGGTATTGTTCTTGCGGAAGATGGAAAGAAGATGTCGAAGCGTCTGAAGAACTACCCTGATCCGGCCCTGGTCATGGACAAATATGGTTCCGACGCCCTGAGATTGTATTTGATCAACTCTCCCGTCGTGCGAGCAGAGCCCCTCCGGTTTAAGGAATCCGGTGTCAAGGAGATTGTTGCCAAGGTTCTTCTTCCCTTGTGGAACAGTTACAAGTTCTTCGAGGGACAAGCTGCTCTCTTCAAGAAGACCCAGGGCTTCGACTACGTATTCGACCCCAAGGCGGAAGCTACCAACACCAATGTCATGGATCGCTGGATCCTGGCCAGCTGTCAGAGTCTTCTCAAGTTCGTGAACGAAGAGATGGCAGGATACCGTTTGTACACTGTGGTCCCTCGTCTGCTTGGCTTGATTGATAACACCACCAACTGGTACATCCGCTTCAACCGTAGACGTTTGAAGGGTGAGAACGGTGTCGACGACACCCAGCACGCCCTGAACACCCTCTTCGAGGTCTTGTACACTCTGGTCAGGGGGTTGGCTCCTTTCACCCCTTTCCTCACCGACACTATCTACTTGAAGCTCCTGCCCCACATTCCCGAGGCGCTCCGGGCTGAGGATAGCCGTAGTGTCCACTTCCTCCCCTTCCCTGAGGTGCGCGAGGAGCTTTTCGACGAGGTCGTTGAGAGAAGAGTCGGCCGGATGCAGAAGGTCATCGAAATGGCCCGTACCTCCCGTGAGCGACGCAACATCGGTCTGAAGACTCCTTTGAAAACGCTTGTCGTCATTCACCAGGACGAGCAGTACCTTGAAGATGTCAGGTCTCTACAGAGCTACATTCTGGAAGAACTGAACGTTCTTGAGCTTGTTCTTTCTTCTGATGAGGCCAAATACAATGTTCAGTACAGTGTTTCGGCTGACTGGCCCACCCTCGGCAAGAAGTTGAAGAAGGACGTCCAGAAGGTCAAGAAGGCATTGCCCTCGCTGACCAGTGAAGACGTCAAGAAGTTCGTCGCTGAAAAGAAGATGCTCGTGGATGGCATTGAGCTTATCGAGGGCGATCTTGTTGTGAAGAAGGGTCTAAAGGAGGATTCTTCGTCGGTTAACATGGAATCGAATACCGATAATGAGCTCGTGACCATCCTTGATGCGAATTTGTACCCCGACCTGGCCGAGCAAGGCTTGGGCCGTGAGATTATCAACCGCCTGCAGCGTCTCCGCAAGAAGGCCGGTCTGGTGCCCACCGACGACGTGAAAATGGAGTACGTGGTTCTGTCCGACCCTGAAGACATTGGTATCAACAAGGCGTTTGAGACGCAGGCCAAGGCTATCGAAAAGGTTGTGCGCAGACCGCTTGAGCGCCACGAGCTTGTTGACGGCAAGCTGCCAAGTGGCGATGAGCCTCAGATGATCATTCAGGAAGAACAAGAAGTCCAGAAGGCCACCTTCTTGTTGCGGTTGCTGAAGCTGTAGAAACTTTTGGCCAAGTTAAGATGTGCAACGACAACAGTTAGATTCATACAATTCCCAGTGGTTGTTTTTTTCCCCCGTTATGAGATAAAATGAGTTCTTCGCTATCCCAATTTATTACACGAAAATTTTTGTCTTTTATCATTTAGACATAATGCATGCCTGGCCAATCCAATACGCCTAGTAAACCCTCTGTTCTGCCGCCCAATACAGTTCAGTTAAATTAAACCTTCTTTGAGGCCGCCTGTAGCACACAAATCAGTCATCTATTCATCCGAGAATGTCGGTATTTCACTCTACCAGAAAACAGTCTTTGAGCTTCATAAATTCTCTGGCACACATGTCTTTGTGTACCGCATTATAGTCAGCAACAACACATTTGCCATATGCAGCCGCCTAGGATCCAGTCACCAGTCAGTTGGGTGTACATGATGCCTGACGGAACAGTCGTGTGAGACAAGCAGGAGGGACGTGAGGGATACCTCTGCAGAGCATTTGGCCGTGGCCTTGGCAAACTTTTCGATAGGTCTTGTCCTTGTTGAAGGCATTTGCTTATTATTCTCTTACAGCCTGGCACTTGACAGAGGGCCTCAGTCAGTAAGTGATTGGCAGCATTATCGACGATGGCGACGACGCAGGCAAAGGGACCCATATTACGTAACGTATCACATGACCAAAATGCATTCCATCGCCCGGCGCGACACGAGGCCAAAACAATTAAGTGGTTCCCTCCGCCGAAGTCAATGCTTGTTCACTGGCCGTAGTAGCCATTGGGTCTGCAGGTCCATCGGGATCGCGTTCGATTATCATACCTCTCAGACTTGAGCACTCTGGGACTCCAAGGTCACTTCCCAACCAAGGGCCTCGCAATGGTTGATATCCTTTCCCGCCTCCATGACCTATATGCGACAAAACGCGCCCTAGGCCGCGAAGTTTTCGATGCCTCCCATTCCTCTCCAGCGAAGACCTTTGTCCTTTGAAGACCCGTTGCTCTCAGACGACGGTATGTGACTTGACTATTGCAATTTTGCTCGAACCCTTAAGGGATGCTAACATGGGCTCGTGTGTTGCACACCAGATGTCGGCCTCCTCTACCAAGTCATCACTCGCGCCGAGCGCGATCCAGAAGTCGAGCGCCTCCCATACAGAGTGCTCTTCAATGCTTACGATCAGGTCATTGCAGAACATGGCGTGGACGCGGATCCGGGCTACGCCTGCATGCGGTTCTTGCTTAAGATGGGGAGCAAGGACATCGCGGGGGAGTCGCTCTTCGAGAAATTCGAAAGCTTGCTAGAACGGATGGGAATCGTGATTGAAATCGGGGACGATGATGGGCAGGAGGACACATACGTTGACACTGTGCCTTCAGTTGAAAGCCGGGTTAGGAAAAGGAGACACGACGCTACCGGGGAATCTACTGAACCGACCTACTCCGAAATGCAAACGCCTCTGCGGAGACGCGCCTCGTTCAATTCCATGTACGACGTCGGTGACGATCCCACTCAACGGAGCTTCATTAACCGACCGAGCTCACGGTCCTCGATGTCGCGACTCCAAATCGGCAAACCCGAGTATCCCTTTCCGGATTCCACCCCACACACAAAGCGCGCGATCACCTCAAAGGGGGGCACCGACTCTCCAGACAGAACACAACTGATCGCCCAATTCCTTGATGTGGGTCGTCGGCTCATGAATCGGTTTGATCTCCTGGCTGCAGCGCAATCAGAGTCGGCACCGGAGGAGAAGCCCATGCCAAATGGCTTGTATGCTCGTGCTGCTGTTGACAGAGACCGCTCCGAGAGAATAGCCGAGGCATCGCGTTCGCAACCATCAAAGTCTTCGAACAGCTCCGATGATGGGGAGGATCAGTATTCTTCTTCTCAAGATGAGGCTAGCGGCTCCTTTGGGCGACCCGAAGCCCCTCCAGAACTCCTGTATCGGCCATCACTTTCAGACCTGCTGCGCGACGCCTCGACTTTCAATATGTATCGCCAACGAGCGATTCACCGCCGAATACTGACCCAGTGGCTAAAGAAGGCTGTGGAAAGAAGACAGACCCATCAGCATATGGAGGTTGTCGCTTCCAATCGAGACAGAGGCACATTGTTGCGCCAAGCTTTTGAGACATGGCATGGGAAAATCCTCGAAAAGCGTCGGGCGGAACGAACAGAAAGGTTCTTCAATCATCTTGAGGAGCGCGCTGGACGGGCTCGGGATCTCTACTTGTTGACGAAAGCGTTCTCTCATTGGGCGCAATTTACCTCAGAGGAGGTTGCAAGAACCTCCGCCGCTCGCCGACATATTCTCGGTGTCAAATACTTCAACGCGTGGCGAGAAATCACTGCAGTGAACGAATTGAAAGCTCATCGCTTTGCCTTGCGGCGACCCTTCAATGCCTGGAGGAAAAGGACGAGACAGCTCAAGCAGGCGGAGGCGGCAGCGACGGCCATGCATGACGAGAAGTTGACCAATGCTGCTTACTGGCAGTGGTTCTGGCAATTCTGCGAGCAGCGTGCCCCTCAGTGGTATGACCATTGTCTAAAGAGACGGTCTTTACTGTATTGGCTGCGCAAATTTCGAACAAACAGGGAGCAAATTCATGATATTGAAGTCAGAAGTCGGCACAATCTCCTCACATCTGCTTGGCAAAGCTGGCGTCACAGGACTGAAGACGTAAATGTTATTGAAGAGGAAGCGTCTCTGATACAAAGACGTCAGCTTCTAGGTGAGACTTTCAGAGAATGGAAGGCTCAGACTCATCTAGCGCCGGTCGCTGCCCATATCTCACACATGGTGGACAACCGAATTCTCCGATCAACGTATCAACAATGGATTCACAGGGTTCAGATGTTACAGCAGGCGAGAGAAATGGATCGACACCGCATTGTCCGTAATGCCTGGACAGCGTGGAATGATCTGCTTCGTTGCCAGGCTCTTCATGCCCGCATTGATGAACGCCTGAAGCTAGAAGCTATGTATAAGTGGATTCTGGCCGAACGACTTCGATTGATGCAGCGGATCCGGGAACAACGAATCAAGCATGAAACCTTCTTCAAGTTTGTGACGAATGTGCGCGGGACGTACTCAGTACTTCTTGATCGTGCAGAAGCCTATGAACGACGGCAAACCAAAGACTTACTTCGTTCTAAGCTCCTGTGTTGGCGGAATCAACTTGCCGTACAACATGAACGAGACAACATTGCGTTTGAGTTCTATGCACCACGTCTCGCTCAGGAATCGCTTGTGGCCTGGCGCTCAAAGCTTCAGCATGTGACGAAGATCGAGGAATGGGCACAAAAAGCTAGGTTCTACTTCCTAGCCACTAAGTATACCAAACAGTGGCGTGCCGCTGCGACAGAATCAGCCAAACGGCGTCGCCAGGAAGCCTACATCAAGACTCGGAGGAAGCATAAAATCAAGCTTGCAACCGATGCTCTTCTGCACTGGTTATCGAAAGCTCGTACTGTGGCTGACCTAGAGCATCAAGCCATACAATTCTCGCGACAGAAAGTATTGGTTACCGCAGCTGAGCTTCTGGGCCGATGGCAAGACAGGACAATCACTCGGATACAAGAGTGTGGTTATGCTGACAATCATTATGCGCGTCAGAACGTGCAAGAACAATTGACTCGCTGGGCTGACAATCTGGCTGAGGTTCGTCGCCAGGAGGAACAAGCCAACGCTATACACCATCTCCATGCTTTATCACAGGCCAGCTCACAGCTTCGCAAGCTGAGCTTCCGCATCTTCCAAGTCAGGCGCTTCTCTGAAATGGCCGACGCGATGAAGGACCGCAACCTCAGAAAACATACACGTGGCATGTTCCGCAACTGGCTTGACCAAGCAAGAGCGAAACTCGAAGCGCGAGATACCGCAGGGCCATTGCTTAGTCCGCGGAGGAACCTTGATGCTCCCCTCGGACTCGATACGAACCGGCGCCTCTTCGATCCTTACTATCAGGTCGAGACTCCGTTCAAGACCTATGTTACAGAACCCCAGGCTACTTCAACAACACCTCTAGCGACCCCTAACTTCCTCACATCGCCGACCAAGCGGGCGGCGCCGCCATTGGCCCAGGGTTCTACCACACCGGCTACACCTTTGTATACGCCCTTTGCTAGCCGACTACTACGCGCGGGCGCCTTACCTCGAACATTATCTAGTCGACGTCGTGCTGGACAAGGTAGTGCGCTTGGCACAAGTGTTCGATTCGTGGATGAAGAGCCCGAGTCGCCAACGGACGGGCGGCGGTCATCTGGTCGACGAACATGAGCACCCTGCTTGTTATCATCTTCAAGTTGTGATGATGGCTTTCTTTGTTGGCTTGCTTGAATTTCTTGATTAAGATCATGATACCCGTTTGCGTTGTTATGATAGCGTGTAGACTCTGGTTTTTCACTTCCTTTTACATATACTTTGGGCCTATATATCGGTCATGAATGACGTACCATATGCATAGACACTTGGATTCGATGTACTGTATAATGACTTCACTTGAGATATTAAACACCACATATACATGCCCTCTTCCAGGATTGCTAGGCTTACCTGCTTTGTTCGTTGTATGTTCGCTTTGGGACAGTGGAGCAACAGGGACACTCAAGCGGATTGCAAGTGATCGGCCGATGGTCACACGGCGGAAGGCGGGAGGAGCAGCGGAGAGCAACAGCTTAGCTTGTTCAATCGGGGATGACCTCCCCTCCTCCAGTGAACTTCCACCCCCTCGGTTTCCCTGTCGCCACATCGACCTTTCTTGCTGACTTGTCTCTTACTACCTATCCTCTTGATAGACGCTTCGTGACTCTGCACCTGGCAATGGTGTAACCTCATCTTGTGCGCAACACGCGTCCAACCCCCAACAACCACCGCCTCTATGCGAGCGGTACTGCCGGGGAGGCCCCCGACGAAGCTCCAGTCGTTCAGCACTGCGCTGTGGGATGGTCTTCGCGTTATTGTAAGGCTCCCTACTGAACCTCCATGCGACATTCCTCGTTGTTACTTCTCTGCGGTTTCGCTGACCTATTGCCCTCGCGCGTCGTCTCGTATTAGGTGTACATTTCCGGCCAAGCACTGGTTATCCTCGGCGGTCCACACAAGCTCCTACAAACCATCTACGTCGACGATACCGATGTCTTAGAGGCAGTGACGATTGATGAAGTCTCCGGCAAGATTGCCACGTGTGGTGGACCCGATGTCTTTATTTACCAACCATATGGAATCCAAAACGAAACGCTCAAGGTCGGTTCCTGCTAAGATGACACAGAGTGGAAATTGGTACAGTCGGACAAGAACAAGGCCGAGGACAGTGATACTGAAAATGCTTCTCTTTGTATAGTGGTCCCTAGTGCAAACGTTCCGCAGCGATAATGACGACGAGACGATCCGTACCCTTTCGTGGGGCTCGCCCGATGAATTGCTTCTGGGAAATTCCCACCTTACCCTCTGGTTTTTGAACGATCAGCCGCGACCGGTGTGGAAGCAAGCACTGGCAAGCACGGTCAAGTTCGCCCAGTTCTCCCCCGATGCGACGCTTTTGGTGACCGCCGGACATTATGATCGCATGGTGAAGGTCTGGCGAAGGCTGAACTTCGGGAATAACATTCGGTTTGAAGTGTCTTATCTTCCACATCCGACGGTCGTCACTGGGATTCATTGGCGCAGACCCTACCATAGGGAGCAGTCGATGGGCAATGTCTTCTACACGCTGTGCGCGGACAATAAAATCAGGGTTTGGGCGACGATAGACAATCATGCTTCGACTGCCTTGCAACTTTGGACGCAGATCGACATGGGCGCATCGGTTCAGCCGAGACATGCAACAAAGGATACGGATACCTCTCGTCGGTACGGCTTCATAGTTGACAGCCGGGATTTCTGCGTCGCGACCGAGAAGGCCGTCCTGCGTGGCACAGGCAACACGGATAATCACGCCTTGGAGCATATAATTGAAGTGGCAAACAAGAGCCCGGAAATCTGCGTTGTAATAGACGGCGAGGGACACATGTCGGCCTGGGCGTTGCAAGATGTTGGGTCGAAGGCCAAGGCGGAATTGAACGTGTTCAACATTCTCCATGTCGAGGGCTTGAATTTTGCGTTCATGCCTGGGTTGACGATTGAAGAGGACTATGCGCAGCTGTGCGCTTTCCAGGGCACAGAGCCGGGCGACTCAATCGCCGTCCTAGTTCACCACTTCGACGGTCGGATTGAGTGGTTCGACTCGCCGGTCGACGTACTATTCGACCCAGCACCCCGCAAGAACCGAGTTGTCATGAGAGCATCATGGACAGGACACAATGGGCCAATCAAGAAGATTGTTCGTAATGCCATTGGAGATACACTCGCCTCTCGTACGGATGACAGCAAAGCATTGATTTGGAGGCAGAAACAGAGAGATAGTGGATCAGCGCTGCTCCGGCAGTGTGCACTGATAGCAGAAGAGCATATCCATCGCAGCTGTGTTGTCGGCGACGGGGACTTCCTTGTGAATCTTCATCATGATGGGATTTCCGTCTGGGATATTCGTTCATTCCATGCGACAAAGCTTGCAGCAGCAAAATTCAAGCTCTCCAGCAAACCACTCTGTGTCTTACCGATTCCTGCTGCGGAATTGAATGGTGTCGTGTATATAGCAACCATTGCGAGTGGCATGGATGGAATAGCTTGGGAGATACAGCTGCCGAACTCGAAACTGGGAAAGCCCGAGTGCAGTCTACGCAAGTTCTGCACATTTCACCTTGGCATCCAAGAGGACATCGCCTACATTTTACCTGTTGATCCAGCTGGGCGCAAAGCTGAAATGACCGGCTTTTTCGATCTCTTCTCGCCGGATATTGCACTGTCATACACCAAGACTGGCACCGTCAGAACGTGGACGGCCAAGGTTGATAGGGACAACAATCGCGTCGATTGGCTCCTGACATCTACAGTCGAAACAGGCATCACGAACTTGTCACTGGCTAGCGGTAGCTCCATTCGGAAAGCTGCCCTGGTCGACGAAGATCGTACACATCTGACGATATGGGATACGAACGATGCGCAGCTAGAATTCGAGGAGCACTTTTCGCAGCAAGACTCCATTCGTGACCTGGATTGGACATCTACCCCGGATATGCAGTCTATCCTTGCAGTTGGATTTCCACACAAAGTCATTCTTCTCTCTCAACTGCGCTACGATTATCTTGATTCGCGTCCGTCCTGGACACAGATCCGAGAGATCTGGATCCGTGATCTCACACCACATCCCATTGGAGACTCCTGCTGGCTTAGCAATGGCCATCTCGCCATCGGAGCTGGAAACCAATTATTCATATATGAAAATGAGATCAGTGCTGCTGATCACCTGATATCTCAACTCCGTATACCTGCTCGTGGCCTTTCTACAGTTGACCTGTTTGATGTCGTGAGCAGACTCAATGGACCATTACCTGTTTTCCATCCACAATTTCTGGCACAGTGCATCCTTAGCGGAAAAACAAATTTGGTGCACTCCATACTATTGAACCTTCATCGGAAACTCAAATTCTACACGGAAGGGGACGACATCGATGGATTCCTGGAAATGTCTCTGGAGGACTTCTATCTCGAGCATGATGTATGTTTTGAATCATTAACCGCGATACCGTGTCACTAACGAGCCCAGACCCCACAGAAAGCGACTTCAAAAGAGCTCAATTCATCGTATGCCGACCTTTCCTTGGAGGATGAGGTGACCGTGGTGGATGAGAATATAGCTGTTGCGCTCAATGAGAATCTGGCACGATTTGCCCTACCGCAGCTGTCCAGCCAGGAACAATTCCGGCTTGTTGACACCGTTGAATGTGTGGCCACCGTTGAGAAGCACCGGCGCTCAATGGATGACAATGCTGCTCGGTATCTCCTCTTTTTCCGACAACATCTGCTGCGCAGAACTCAGGGAGTCGCCACCAGCGATACAGTGTCATGGAGAGAAATCGTGTGGGCGTTTCATAGCGGTAGCCAGGATATTCTGGTCGATCTGGTTTCGCGACAGTATGGTGGAAAAGTGGGTTGGAAGTCAGCTCGTGAGAGCGGCATTTTTATGTGGCTGTCGAACCCTGCTGCCGTGGTAAGTCTAGATATCATACCGACCGATTTCCCGCATAAGACTAACAGGTACCAGCGGGCCCAACTCGAGGTGGTTGCTCGAAATGAGTACACCAAGACCGAGGAGAAGAATCCGGTCGACTGCTCATTGTACTATCTTGCTCTCCGGAAGAAAAATATTCTCCAAGGACTTTGGCGCATGGCGCATTGGCATCGTGAGCAAGCGATGACGCAACGTTTGCTGTCAAACAATTTCGACGAACCGCGATGGAAGACAGCAGCACTGAAGAACGCTTATGCTTTACTCGGGAAGCGGAGGTTTGGTGAGTTTACCTCTACCCGCCGATGTTTTCGGGAGCTGTGCCTGATTGACTCTCGGTAGAATACGCTGCCACATTTTTCCTACTTGCTGGGCATATACGCGACGCTGCTCTCGTATGTGTGAATCAGGTGGGCGATCTTCAGCTTGCCATTGCCATCACCCGTGCATATGAAGGCGATGATGGGCCTGTTCTGAAGGAGCTTCTCGAGGAAAGGGTGCTTCCTGAGGCTGCTGCCGATGGCAATCGATGGATGGCTTCTTGGGCGTTCTGGATGCTAGGACGTCGCGGGATGGCCGTCCAATCGTTGATCGTGAGTCACTCACTCCTGCCACCCTAACGTGGCGAGATATACTAATAATGAGAAGTCTCCCGTCGAGTCGCTCATACCTCCTACGCCATCTTCACCTGGGCCACCGGGGATGATTCCCCTGCAGGCCAAGTCATACCTCTCCAACGATCCTGCATTGGTCGTCCTCTACAAGCAGCTCCGTGAAAAGACCTTGCAAACACTTAAGGGAGCATCGAAAATCTCCCCGCAGGCGGAATGGAGTTTTGTCACCCGCAACGCTCGTCTATACGATCGTATGGGCTGTGACCTTCTTGCACTGGATCTCGTTCGACACTGGGAGTTCCTCGGTGGGCTGCCAATCCCCAAACAGACGAAAGAGATTCCATTGGACCTGCAAGAAGAGGAGCCTGATTACCGGAAGCTGCTCCGACGCCGGAGTAGTCTCGTGGTGGCAGATTTGCCGGCCAAGGAGCGCCTGGCCCCTAAACCGCATACCCCGGCTGATGCATCACAGAAGACGCCGAAACCGCCGCCCACGATGTTCCATGAGCCTGATGCGAACTCCCTACTTGACAGCTTTGGCTTTTGATTCATCCTAGGTCTTCAGCGGCGGCAGTTATACGGCGTTCTATTGTGCGTTTATGCGTCCTAATTGTTCAGATCGGTTGACCTGTGGCTTCTCTTCTGAGTACCTCGTTCGTAGTCTTTTGTCGAGGTTACTTGCCCAAAAGATAAGGGTGATATGGGCAAAGTTGCGTCTGCGGACCCTCGTGTATATTAAAGTTCGGTTCAGAGCCCGGTATGTGAATAAGCGGTTGTCATGTAAGATGATAATTATGGTTTTCGTTGTTGAACATAAAGCTTTATTATATTGTTGTATGATACATAACACTTCTATAGATCTGTGCACACTTGTACTGTACTCTCCAGACGCCACAAAAATCAATCACCCAATCGCTGAAAGGCTGACAAATATACAAGATACACGAGGCCCAGAATATACAAAAACTCAAATCAAGAACATCAACAACAGGAAAAAGTGCAGAAATCGATTCACAGATTCGACAAGCGAGTGCGCGCCGCGCGCCGCAGGCGCATTGACCGCGACAGAACCGGAGCCGTCGAGTTCGCCTTCCCAGCACCGGCATTGGTGGCGGCGGTGACATTTTCTAGCGCGGCGTGCAACTTCGAAAAGATCGTGGGTTGCAGCTTGGGGATGTCAGGGATGGCGGGGATCTCGGGGATTTTGGGATCCGTGGACGAGGACGATTGTGACTGAGACTCGTCATCATCATCATCATCATCATCATCATCACCGTGAGGTTGCGCCTGTTGCGAGGGCTTCTGCTGACCACTACCGCCGCCACTGCTGGTGGTGGTGGTGGTGCTGCTTTTTCCGATGCTTGTGCCGGTGGAGGAGGACTTCTTGTCGGTCTCGCAGTGCAGCATGATCCACATCTGCGAGAGGGAGTGGAACTCGCGCTCGGTGCAGGTGGCGGCGGCGCTGCCGTCCGCCTGGATGGGGACCTCGATCAAGGGCGCGTCGACGCAGCCCGGCACCTCGTGCACGGTCACGTTGCACCGGTCGTAGGGCCCCGTGTAGACGGCCTCGGCGTTGAAGGAGATGGCGTCGGCGTTGTAGCGCCGGCCCACGGGGAAGGCCTGGCAGGTGCCGGAGTAGACGTCGATGACGACGGTGGCCGATTGGTCGTCCGTGCGCTGGAAGAAGGAGGCGAAGAAGTTGGCGAGGACGCTGTTGGTGTTGCTGGTGCTTTTGGTGCTGGGGTCATCGGATGGTGATGATGGGGCCGGGGTGTCGGAGGATGAGTCGTCGGCGGGACATTCGGTGTAGAAGCTTGCCCAGACGCGGGCGATGCTGAAGGCTGAGCTTTGGGTGGTGTTGAGGAGGAGGAGGGTGAGGATTGTGGTGATCTGTTGAGAAGGTGGGGGTTAGCTTAGTACTTGGGGAATGTGGTTTGGGTTGGTTGGAGGGAGGATGGTGGGGTGCTCACGGTTGACCACTGCATGTTGATAGTTGTGGGGGGTGGTTTTTGTTTATTTTTTTATTCTCAAGACGAGGGAGGATGAGCAGTTCAAAGAACTGTGGAGATGGTTTGCAAAGACAAAGAGCTTGAGCTCAAGCCAGCGAAGGAAGATATAGTAGTTCTGTCTGGTGAAGATGCTGAATAAGATCTGATTGTTTCTTCTCTTCGAACCACGAATTTGACCATCATTTTATAGCCTTCTGGCCCGTATACCAGCCTCTATGTTTATGCGACAGAAGACTTTCCACCTCCACGAGAAGGAATCTGTCAAGTGCATCATCTGCACGCCCAGCATTCCGGGGCAATCGGTTCATCGTCCATTCAAACGCCGCGCTCCCACATTCTCCGGCGATTTGCCATCAAGGCGCGTCCGATCATCATTCCGGATCAAGTAACGGCCCTGACGATCTTGACGTTTTCATCTGGTGCGAATCTGCACCGCAAATTCTTCGGCAGGGTTAGTCGTGTCGTGGCATTCGAGATCGTGGTGGCGCGCGGGTTGCCAGCCACATATTCAGGCGCAGCGCGTCTGTGGGAGATGGAGAGTGTGTGAATGTGGGAGAAGGAAGCTTCTGAGATTTCAGGTAGGTGAGAAATAAGTAGACAGCAGTGTGTTGGGAGGTAGGATACTGAGATACTCACATGGTTAAGGTGTTAAGGTGGTGGGTGTGTAACTATAGTTTAGTCTTTAGTCCAACCATAGTTCCGCACTGCCTGAGGCCAGCTTCGGCCTCCCTTCCCAATGTGTCAGTCAGTCAGCACTGTTTTGCGCCCAAGCCACTTACTTGCATACTATCGCCTACCTCAGCTCGACTAATGTACGTCGCTGGCCCACTAACTCACAGCCCTTGCCTGCCTCCTGCCCATCTATGACGATCGGAGAGAAAGACACATACATACACACAACCACACACGCACACCACGAATGCTGTCCTTTATGCTGGAGCCGAAGAGCCTATCGGCGATTTAGGGTGCCACAAACTATGAGAAAGATGATGTCGATCAGGAGTGTCCTTGCTCATCCGTGAACTATTGGTCGGCGCCAACCTCGTGAATCGCTAGTGGACGAGTTAAACCCTCCGCCGACACGACGTATGATCCAGGTCACCTCTTGAGTTGTTCGGGCACTATATGTACGTGCTGTCCACCTCCCTCCGACGCTACAATAGCTCAATTTCCCCCGACTTCACCTTCGAAACCAACGCCAATTTTGCTCTACGTTGCTTTCTGGGCGACAGAAGTCTCTGAAACTGTTGATTCTCTATCATGGCCAAGACAATCGAGTCTTATACCGATGTGTACGTTCTCTTCAATTCGCTTTTGAAAGTCTGTCACTTACTGTTGCGCAGGCTGATCATCGGGGCAGGCCCATCGGGGCTGATGGCTGCCTACTGGATGGCGCGCTGTGGTGTTAATGCTCGCGTCATCGACAAGAAAGGGACCAAGGTCTTCAAAGGCCATGCAGATGGACTCAGGAGCCGAACCCTGGAATTGCTCGACAGTATTGGCGTTGCCCAGCGGGTCCTTCAAGAAGGCCATGAAGTGTTTAGTATGACGTCTTGGGTCAGTATCTTACAAACGCAGGACTCAGACCACATAACTGACCCTTGGATGTAGGGGCCTGATGAGAACGGAAAGCTGTGCCGCCAAGTTACCACGGACCTGGAACCTAGTCCACCATACGCTATCGCTGCGCTGAGCCAGGGTCGTATCGAGCGTTTCCTCTTAGACGCCATCGCAGAACATTCCAACCTCGAAGTGGAGAGGGGCGTCATCGGCGAGTCGTTGGAATATGATGAAGGACTTGAGAGCGATCCACATGCGTATCCTATTACGCTCAAGCTGAGGACACTTAGTGAAGAAGAAGCCTCTCCGGCGCCGGCTCACGGTGTCTCGGACAGGTCTCTCAATCATGCGGTGGATGTTGATGATCAGAAGGACACGATTCAGCGTCGCAAGCACAAGGTTGGGACGGTTGAGACGCTCAAGGCCAAATATGTGATTGGCTGCGATGGAGCGCACAGCTGGACTAGGAAACAGCTCAATATCCCCTTCGAAGGCTCGACCACAGATCACATATGGTGGGTGAGCGAAGCGCTGTCGTTTACAAAGCTTGCTGCTGGGAACTAACATTGTACTTGTGCTCCAGGGGAGTTATTGACATCGTTCCCATCACAAACTACCGTCAGTGTCCGATTCCAGGCAAGAAGGATAACTACGATGCTAATATGATTTACAGCGGACATGCGTCGGATTGGAAGCCTAACCAATGCATCAGGCACAGTGCTCATCGTCCCGAGAGAAAAGAACCTGGTCCGCTTTTATGTCCCATTGCAGGAGGAACTAGAGGTTTCTCAGAAATTTGATCGGTTGGCAGTGACCCTAGAATCAGTCCGACAAAGGGTGAAGAAGATAATGAGTCCTTTCTATTTCGACTTCGATGTTTGTGATTGGTGGACCGTATACCAGGCATGTTCAACCCTAGCCCATACCTGGACTCATCAATAACTTGTGTCTTCTGGGCCTGTGCCTTCAGGTTGGTCGGAGAATTGCACAAACGAACGCTAAGGGTCGCGTGTACTTGGCTGGAGATGCAGTTCATACTCACTCGCCTAAGGTGGGCATGGGCTTGAATATGAGCATGCAGGACGGATTCAACATTGGCTGGAAGGTCGCCCTTGTTGCAAAGGGTCTCGCAAAGCCCTCGATCCTCGATACGTACAAGTCCGAACGCTACCCCCTGGCCGAAATGCTCCTTGATTTTGACCGTCAATGGTCTGCACTTTTCTTACAGCAGGAACAGCAAAAGAGTCACGCAGCCCCGGTGGCACAAGAGACATTGATAGCGATGAGGGACGTTCTGCGCAAGACAGAGCACTTCTCTCAGGGCCACACTTCGTATTACCGCGAGAGTCCATTAGTCTGCAAGCAGTCAAAGGCAGTAGCCCAACACCTTACCCCCGGCGAGAAACTTGTTCCGGTGAGACTTCGAAGTCAAGCCAATGGTCTGCCTTCATGGACCACGAAGATGCTGGAGAGTGACGGACGCTTCCGGATCCTGCTTCTAGCTGGAGACGTGCGATCAAGGGAACAAGCAAGTCGTGTATGGGTATGCGGCGATGGATTGGCTCGTCTGCTCAGGCAATTCACCCCGGCCAAAGACAAGCTGGACTCACTCATCGATGTCAGAGCAATTCACAGCGCACCCTTCGCGGATGTAGAGTTGGATATGTTTCCCAGTGTTGTGTACCACTTCGATGAGAATGAGGGCTGCGACCTTACCAAGGTATGGAGTGATAGTGCATGTAGTTGGGGCCAACAATCCGACGGTAAAGGATACGAAACCTGGGGAGTAGATCGATTGAGGGGAGGATTGATCGCTATGCGGCCCGATCAATATATCGGATGGATGGGTGAGCTGGAGGATGTTGCTGATTTGGCTCGCTACCTCCAGGGGATATTTGTGAAGAGGGAGGCCCGCCCCATGCTGTAAGCAGTTTTCATGAAGTCGTTCGATTGCTTGACCAGACGGCTTGAATCCGGGCTCATGCATGCGATCTTCTAATTATAGTCATTCGATGAAGCTCGTGATAACTAATGCACCTGTGTGTAATTGACTCGAGACGTGGAGGCGATGAGACCCGAAGCGCTTCGCCCGAACACGGTGGGTCAGATGTCACTGATAAGGCGCGGAAGGAAGATCGAAGAGGGGAAGAAATTCGAGTCAGTATAAGAAGTTTGACACTGTCCCTCAACCACCGACGAAGTAGTCCGTCTTACTGTACACATCTCTGAGTGACTCAGCCGCAAGAATGACACAAATCTCTCCCACCCAACATCACATCGTCTACCTCCAGGGTGATTTCGTGGAGATCCTCGACTTCGACCTTCCCGCCCCTCACACCTACACCAAGACCGTCTACCCGCAGACCTCTCCCTCAGAGCTCCACGAGCGCATCCACGATGCATCAGTGATCGTCCTCTCCGCATTACGCGTCGACGCCAATGCCCTCGCTGCCGAGGTCAGCCCGAATCTCAAGCTGGTGATGGTCGTGGCGGTGGGCACCGACTGCATCGACCTGGAGGCGTGTCGCAACCGCGGCATCGTCGTCTCCTACATCCCGGGAGCCAACACCGAATCCGTCTCGGAGCACGCCATCGCACTGCACCTGGCCGCGCGCCGGAAGATCCTGGGGATGAACGCCCTGACGCGCGCCGGCGAATGGCCGCGGCGGAAGACGCTGATGTTCGATTTCCTCGACAAGGCGGGCGCGCCCCCCTTGACTTGTCAGGAGGAGGTGGCGGGCATTATCGGCAATGGGGCCGTTGGTGAGATCCTCTTTGACCCAGGAATAATTGTTTATTCTTTCATGTGATTTTCCTGACAGTCGAGAAACAGGCAAGCGAATCGCTCATCTCGCCCGCGGCATGGGGATGAAAGTGATCATCTCCGACCGCAAGCCACTGGGTGGCGGAACGACATCTACAACTATCGGCAAGGATGGGCTCGAACGGGTTCCGTTCGAGACCGTCGTCAGGCAGAGCACGGTCCTCTTCGTGGCGGTGCCCCTCCTGGACTCGACGCGGAATCTCATCTCGACGGCCGAGTTCGAGGCCATGTCGCCCCATGCGGTGCTGGTCAACGTGTCGCGCGGGGGCGTCATCGACGAGCCTGCGCTGGTCCGCGCGTTGACGGACGATCGCATCTCCGGCGCAGCGACGGATGTCTTCTTCCAGGAGCCCGCGGGGCCGGACAACTCGCCTTTGCTGGCGGAGGGGACCGAGGGGCTGAATCTGATCGTGACGCCGCATCTGGCGTGGTTGGCCCAGAGGACGATGGCGAACTACTCGCAGCGGCTGAAGCTGTCGGTGGAGGAGTGGTGCAGGGGGAGGCCTTTGAATGTGGTTACTTAGCTCTGCTTATAATTCACTCGACATGACCATAGAGATTGCACTTAGTGATGCCTGTTATTCACTAATTAGCCTGAAGTATAAGATAAGTATACAAATAGTCAGTAGCGGAATGTGGCTTGAGTCGACTAATACTGGTAGACTGTTACTAGCTGTTTAATCTACGGAAGCTTCTATAAATGATTGAATAGCACGGTCGGATAGTAGTTGGCTTATATTATTCAAAAGTCACCTGGATATATTTAATAACATCCAGTAATAGTTAAAGCCGGAGAAAGTAGTTTTCCGTCGCAGTCTTTTCTAGATCCCAACCTATCTTTAATCTAGGACCGGAGCAGTTAGCTGCAACCAAACTCCAAATATCTTAGCTGCTTATTCCACCAATATCCACATAATCTTGACCATCAGTATCTTTCCTTGTTACAGATTTTGTTTTGTGCTGTTGTACCAATAATCAATCATTTTATTGGAACAAATTCTGCGCTCAGTAGCTTGTTCAATGTATACAAGATATTGGCACGAGCAGAACCAGATTTACATCAGAGACCCACAGTCGGCTGCAATTCGTATGCAAAGTATTTTATCTAGTAGATTACACGTATAAATGCCAGTTTGCATGACTTGACCCTATTATCGGTGCAGTATTTTCCGAAATGCCTTGCTACTTGCTCCATAGTTACGTTTTCCCCAGCCATCAAGGTCTGCTACTTAGGATTTTCTTCCCAAGGAGATGGTGTTGATCCAAACAGACTGACTGCCTGGTGCCCAGAACTTAGTAGTAGGCGGTATGGGCCTGGCTCTAACGGTACGGTTGCGGACAACCTGTTAAAACAAAACGAGGGGGTACTGGATTTTCCATCTAAATAATACGACAACATCAAAACTTTATGCACATCTATGTACCTTACAAACACAAACCCACACGCACATGCACACCATCGAGAGCGCCGCCTCATCACCACAAACACACGACCATCGGAGTGATGGATGTGACGTCCACGCCATAACAGTAGACGGTGTCCTTGTTGCCTGCAGTCTGGCACTGCACGGGGGCCGACAGAGCGGGGCAGGTCAACGTGCCAGGCCCGTCGCTCGTGCCGGAGTAGCTGCAGCCACTCATGCCGTCGACGTTGAAGCCCAGCGTCCAGTCCCCATCCGGATACGGATATCCGTCGCTATCCTCGTCGTTGGGCGCGAAGATCTCACCAGTGCCGTCGCACGCTTCCAGAGTTGCCCCAATTGCGACATCGAAGAACTGCCAACTGAAAGGGGTGAGGGAACTGGCGTCTTCGGCAAGTGCGATCACCACTTGTGCCGTGGGGTCGGGAGACGGCGCGGCAGTGGTAGTAGTTGTGGTGGTGGCTCTCGACGTGCTGGACGATGAAGTGGTGGTGGTAGGTAATTCGCAAATCTCATCGCCCAGGTCGCGTTTGGCGCTGTCCAGCTTCGTCCAACTCAAGGTGATGGATTTGGAACATACGTGTTCTGACGTGGATTTTAGCTCGAATTGCGTGACCAAAGTGTTGAATGCTTTCTGTAACGCGGTGAGCTCTGAGATGCCATCATCCCCGGCCCCTGTGGCAACACTCGCAGCAGTGATGAAGCTCGTGTCCAGGTTTTGGACCATGAGGTTCGCCGTATTCAGTCCCTCTTCCATCATGTCCACCATACGAGCAGTCATAAAGTCTCGATACAGGGTAGCTAGGTTAGTATTTTCCAGTTCTTTATTGTCCGCGGTATACTCGTCGACTGCAAGACTGGATTCGGGTTGCGAACATTCCTTAGCTTCTTTTTTCTTTTTTCACTTGACTCGAGGTAGGACGGTAAGTGTGGCGCGAACTTACAGCTCAGTATAGACTTTGTTGTTGGTCGAGTCGAGCACGGGGGTCAGCCACGGCTCCGTCCAGACATAACAGCTCATCGCCAACGTTTCCAGGAAGTTCAGCTTCGTGGCTAGCTTTTGTCGAACCCCGATCTCATTTTTGTCCGGACCCCACGGCATCGTAGCCGAGATCCTGTTCCTCTTGAGTATATTGTCTTTGACGCCGGGGATGGACTCGTAGCTCCCGATCTGGTGGATTTTGTTAACTCTCTGCTTTCGGTGGACTTAAAAGTCCGCGTCAAATCGCCTCTTTGCCGCTCTATCGGCCACTCGCTTCGATACCAACAATGGGAGAGTTGGCGGACGGTTGTAATCGAAAGGTACTTACCAAGCCTTTGTAGTCGCTATTGACCTCATGAGTCATACCGATGAAGTCCCATTCCTTATTGTTCGCCACCGCGTTGAAGACTTTCTGTAGGAGATTGGTCGAGCACCCTTCGCCGAACATCACGCTGTTCATTAGGTCGCAGTTCCATTTCTCCTGGGCGATGATGGAAGTCCAGAAAGCATTGAACCAATTACGCTCCCCTGTTGTGGCGCAATGCGGTTAGAAATCTTGCAAGTACCATGAGTTGCGTCCACAAGGAAAAAAGCAACCGCCACCGAGGGAATACGCGCGAAAAGATCGAGCAGAGGGAATTGAGTGTGGCACTGCTTCGAAAAACTCACAAACATGGTCATTAGTGGGTTGCTGGGCTTTGCCCGGGCTATTCTTGCTGTTGGTACTCATAAGCTGGTCACTGATCTGTGTCACAGTCGGGACACAATTCTCGACTGTTTTTGAGTACCACCGGGGCATATTCTCCTGGTTGGGTTGAAGTCTGTTGTTGAGTGCACTCTTCAGGAATGAGGGCCCCCCTAGCCATGTCAGCGTCAGGGGAGTAGGCAAGGCGCAGCCGCCTATAGTAGCGGACGTAATTGGATTGAATTTGGGCTTTGCTGCTCGCTTTTCGGGTGAGGGGGGCTCCATCATGGCACGGTAAGCGGTAGGCTCTGCATATCGCTTTTCCAGATTATAGTCCGTCTCATCGGTCGTCAGGGGCATTTCAGCCCAGGCACACGGGCTGCAGCCTTCGAAACGGTCCTCACCAACGGTAGCAGGCGGGGTGGTAGTGAAGGCCGGACAGGCAGCGTCGCTGGTAGAGGTCACGGTCCTGGTAGTCGCTGTGGCGTCGCACCCGACGAAGGGATAGCACGTAGATGATGTGCACGACGTTGTTGCCAGTGCCACCGCATTGGTAGTCACCGTGCAGTATTTGACGCAATTGGTCGCGGTGGTGGGCTCACATGAGGAGATCGAGCAGTCGCCGTTAGGGCAACCGGTATCCCCACAAGAGCCATCCTCACAGCCCAGGCCGCCGCACACCTCCAGAGGACAATCGCCTTTGCATCCACTGAGCCCACAGCCAGCCGATCCGCTGGACCCCGGGCACCCATAGGTCCCACAACCGCCATTGCAGCCGAACGAGCCGCATCCTTGACCAGGGCAGCCAAAGGGCCCGCAGTCGTAGGTCCCGCACCCAGCACATGAGGGCGTGACTGCGGGTCCGTTGTCACTGCCATGAGTATAGTGCACGGTTGGTGGGGTTACGCGTGGGTAGTCGATTGAGACGGTAGGCTGCGGCTGAACGATCACTGGATGAGAGGTGCTGGGGAAGACAATGAGGGCCGGCGTGTGCGAGGTTGAAGACGACTTGCTGGAGGAAGGATTGTTGGTGGCGGAGGGATTTGAGGTCGGGTATGGGGTCACACTGGGGGGAATGGGAGCTTCCCAGGGTCCAAGAGTTATCACAGTCGCTGGGGGTGTAACGCTTTGCTCAGGAGTAAAGGTGGTAGTGTTAGGATCGTTTGCGCCAACAGTCACTGGCCACCATGGTATTGCGCTCTCCGGGAAATCGCTAATGGTAATGGTCGAGGTCACAGTAGAGGTTTGATTGTCCTCGGGATTCTTGGAGTAGAATGTCGTGGTGACAGGCGGCCAATGAATGGTTGTGGGATTGATAGGGTAGGGAGGCAAAATGAAGGTACAGGGGGGTACGCAGCTCACAGTGGGTGATGGACTTCCCCAGATAGTGGGATCGATGTAGACTATGTTGTTGCCATCATCATCGCTGGCCGTGTCCGACGATGATGATGACGACGAAGAAGAAGAGGACGAAGAGGAAGAGCTTGAGGCGATTTTGCAGGCGCCTTCGGGACAGTAGCCGCGCTGGCAGGCGAATTCACACAGTGGACCATAGATAGCTTCATCTTCCGGGTCAATGGCCACTCCCACGTCCGACGAGGTTGGGTTTTTGACCGTCAAAGCACCTTGGCCGGTACATGTACAGGCGTTGATAGGGCAGAAGCCGAAGGCACAGCTGAAACTGCACAGTCCCGCCAGGTTGCCGCTCCCTGTCCCTGACACGCAAGCCGGAGGATCAAAGTCAGAGACGGTGGGCACGGACAGCGGTGCCGAGACGGTGGCACAGGCTGTGTCAGGACAGAATCCGTAGTTACAGTCGAAACTGCAGAGACCACTATAACTGGCGTCCAGACCCTCGAGTGGATAGCCCTGCACACCGGTGGCATTGGGTAGCGTTTTTTGGACCCCCATATCCAAGCACGTACATGCACTGACGGGGCAGTAACCGTACATACAAGCAAACTCGCACAGGCCAGCAAAGTTGTTTGCCCCGGTGCCATTGATGCACACCTGATTGTCTAGGAGAACCGGGGTGATGGCGTTCACGCTGGTGGACGCCTTGGCCGAGCCTGTCCACACATTGTAGTTCGCGAGGCCGTCAGTGCAACTGGTGCTAATAGTCTCACCAGCCACCTGGGCAATTGTCGTTCCATCCCTGGAAATGGTAACAACCACTTCCCCAGTATGCCCACCAAATGGAGCTTGTCCATGGTACAGGCCCGTCTGAGGACCTTTCTCGTTGGGAACGTTCCGCCAGACGGCCTCCACTGACACCCCACCGATTGTCACCGCGATGTCCGCCGTATCTTCTAAGAGCGCAGAGAAGAACACCATATCCGTCAGTACTTCGGCTGGGGTGAACTCAAGCTGCAGCTCGCTGGCTGTGTTGGCAGTGGTGCCCCCGGTGCCACACGCCGAGACCGGCTGCACACGATACCACACCACTAGGGTTTCGGTGTAAACCGTGGCGATTGAGTCCTTGTAGGTGTCAGCCACGTACGGCAGGAGGTCACGCCAGGCATCATGGGGCATTCCAGCCACATAGTTGTAGGACGCTTCACCAATTTGAAACGCTGCCATGGCATTATCTCGGAGTGGGCCAATGTAGTGAGACTCGCCATAATCATTCCAACTAATAATTTCAATGAAGTCCGGCCTCAGGTACCAGGCTTCCAACCATCGGTCATGCCAGAGATGGTCACCGCGCCACAGCCAGTTCTTCTTATAGCCCGGTAGATTTGTGTAGAACCACGGAGAAACCGGCATCATGTAGGGAAGAGCCTGCCCACTCTCGTTGAGATACTGCAGGTAGGATGCATCCGTATAGGTGTCCATGTCTTGTGGTCCCCAGGGCCACGCCGCCCAGCTAAAGAGGGCGTCGACGATGCCTCCCCCGCCGGCCTCTAGGGCCTCTTTGGCTCCGAGAGAGGACCAGTCTGGGACAAAGAAACAGCCTGTTTGCTCTTTGATTGTGGTCCAGTCCTCTGCATTTGCAGGTCCCTCAAAGGTTGAGACGAAAGGCTGAGAGTTGTATAGATAGTATGACGAGTGGCTGCTGTATTGGAGGATCAGTGCAGCCACCACGGCCTTGGACCAGGGACCATTCCCCGCATAATCGAATGAGAAGAAGAGTTGAAAGGAGCCTTCTACATTAGCCGCAGCTTGAAATGCTAGCGGTAAGGCAATGTCATTGGTGGGATCCTCGTATGCCATGTTGAGTGCAAAGGCGTCGATTGATGCATCTCGGGCCAGTCTGATGTCCTCTTCCCAATCCTCTAGCGTGTAATTGGCCGTGTTTGTCACCTAGAAGCGAGTCAATCATGGCTATTCGGTGGTTGAAGTGATCATGTACCAATCAAGAAGGGGTGGGGGGGTGTGAGTGGTAAAACCTACCATGAAGTGGGCAAAGACAGCATAGGCACTCACCTGGGATGCACAGAGGCACCCCAGAATCAGGTGAATAACCCTCATTGCGAATGGCTAGACATATGGTTTAGGTCACTGTGTGAGAGGGAGCAATGAACTGCAACGAAGCTTTCTTCGGTCTTGTGGCGTTTCCTTTATACATGTGCTGTCGGCGCTGAACGACCACCTCCATCTTCTATGGCCTCCCTGCCGTTGTGTCCCCCTTTTCGATTGAAACCAAAATATCTCTACCGACCCCAGTCATCTTCCTCATTGCCTTCTTACCCCTTAGTTGTGCCTGCTCTAGTTCTGAAAAAGTCGACCATTCGGATCATCAGTCTAGTGGGCCACATGCCCAGCTAAGATGGTCGCGGGGCCCATTTCGTCCGTTGAGCCCAGAGATAAAAGCAATTGAACGAACGATATCCTTGGCAGGTACTCCATATGGTCCGAAATTACCACAGCCTCTGGAGCTATATCGAGGACGAAGTCCGGGACGAGGCCAAAAGCCCACATACTAGTTACGTCGGATATGACACAAATCCACTTCGCAAAGGGAAGCCTACTATGATGACCAGACAGAGTGGCTCAAATTGCTGCAACTATTTAACCTTAAATTAGTTCTGTCAGCAAGTGGATTGTTAGCATACTGGTAGGCTGCTCGCCCTGTTCCGCCTGCATTCACCGCACTAGCGAGGGTAAAGGGCTGGGATGGGATGACTTGAAGCCTGATCGGTTGAAAGAAACGGACTGGATCTGAGCAATTGAAGACAAAGTTGACTTTTATTAGAGCAGAAATCGTGCTGTATCTATGGTTGATAATCATACATGTGCGCACTATCGACATATTTCAGCAAGTTGAAACTAAGAGTTTGTGATAATAGGCGGAGGAGACATTTGCCGGACACTGACCTGCGGTTGTTCTTTTTAGGGTTAGTTGACCCACCGCAGCGAGGGATTTTTGCTGAACGAGCCTCAAAGAGGAAATATGAGATTCGAACGCCTATCCAATTTGAGTCGCTCAAATAACTTTCTAGCCTTCTGGGTAGGGTTTCCATGGGTCAAGGCTTCTTAGTAGTCACTAGACTCCTCGCTAAAGGGTCCCCATCCGACGGCAGACAAGCAATTTGGCGTCTGATATGAAACTGGTGCCTAAATCTGTTGCATTATCCAAAGAATGTACGGAGTAGAAGCCTGGATTTTCCGACAGATACTCTCGACCAAAAGTTGAGAGTTGAACTCTAACAAAAAGAACAATAAGAAATGGAAAAATAGGGAGAATATCAAAAATAGCAACCACAGCAGCAGCAGCAGCAGCAGCAGGAGAAGGAGGAATCTTGCTCTCTCAGGCAAACCAATCACTTGAGAAAGGGTAAAGCTAATTAATCATAGTCAGTTGACTTGATCTGTATCTGATCCACTGACCTAATCACAAGGGTCTCCTGAATCACCTCCGTCTCTTCCAGGAATCAGAGACCTTATCCGACTTTCCGACCATGGTTAGCGGTTCTAGTAACAGCCCTTTCCCCACCAACACCCTTCCAGGGAAACTCTGGATGGCATCTCATCAGTTACGGATGTGGCTTGATCTCCGCGTCACAAGCTTAGGATCCGAGGCACATATCTCCAAGCGAGATCGTGAGGTGAGCTAGTGGTTTGGTCGGACATCGGGCAATTGAGACATCTCACAAGCTTAGCCTGCGTCCATGCTTTACAGTCCTCGAAAGAACAGATTAATCTGAAGTTAGTGTTCAACAATCCGATGGAAATGATTCCGATTCGGCTTCGGGGCCAAACCTCAGCAGACCATCGCTTCCGTGTTGACTGGAATTTCGCAGCTCCTTAGCCTGACCCCTGAGATCACACGAAACTTATCAGAGACGAAGCCCCTGTTGACCATCCTTCTTTCTTCCCTATTGTGTCTCTTCAGCACTGGCGTGATGTTGTTCCCTCTCATCAGCACCGTCTGGCTACTTCTCTCGACCGGATTCCCCACGGTCTCTGCCGCGGCCTCCTCGTGCGACCAAAATGTGCAGAACGATACCATTGCCTTTTTCAGTAGCGCTCCCCTGACATTTGGCTATAACTTCCCGTCGATGTCTGACTGTGCTACGCGGTGCAGTCAGTGGGAGCGTTGCCAGGCGTGGCTGTTCACTGAGCCCGGCGAATGTCAGCTGTATCGCCGGCCCGCACTGGCTACCGCGAGCAACCCGACTTTTTCCTACGGCGTGTGCGGAGATACTGATCCCCTGAGCTCCACGATCAACGCAGCGGCATCCCGACTGACCTCGGTCTCGATGAATCCGTCGTCCAGCTCGCCCATGGCAAGTCTCTCGGGATCCCATGCGGCAGTTCCTTCATCACACGAGGCATCAGTAGTAAGTTCTATCTCTCTTGGGCTTGAAGCATTAGTGGTCATTGCTAATCTGATCCGATCCTAACTTCTAGACACCTGGTGCTACTATCGATGCTGAACATCTCAGAAAGCATAAGCGCTATGCCGGCAGTCACCACCAACATGGGCATGCAAGGTAGATATCTGGGGGGGGGGGGAGGTTGCAGGTCCATCATGGACACTCGTCCGAAGCACGGGGTCTAGTCAAGTTGTCAAGCCAGGAAAGCCCCAAAAAACAGCGACCCTAGTCAGATGGAGCTGGGATATTGGTCTTAGCAATGACATGGGGAATTCTTTCATGTATGTGCTGTACATAAGTGTTGGCCGTGTGTTGGTAAAATGCTACTGTGGTGAGAAATCCTGCTCATCAAGGGGAGAATACGTCACATTGCTTAAGCTCCAGCAAGCAGTAAATTCCCTTGTGTAGGGCAGTGATTCTCCAAATATGTAATTCAGTACACATTGGGGACTCGTGTGTTTTCTCCTATGAGCTTTCTAAGTATTCTAACCCTAACTCCTACCTGCCCTCAATCAAAACCTTGGCAGGGATGAACAAAGCACAATGTTCTTTAGTCAGCAAGCGACCGACCGACCGACCAACCAACCACGTAGTTTCTTTCGGTATTTCAATGTTAAAACTAAGGTAGTACCTATTGAATTAATCCCGTCCCGCTTCCATCCCGAGCGTCTCTAGCACCAAAGGCGTGGCGTGCTCTTCAACCTCAGCTCCACCGGGCCATTCGAACCCTTCGAAATTTGATTCAACAACAATTCTGATGGCTTCAAGTTCAATCTTACCTCTTGAGATTTTTGAGCAGATTGCGAGCTGGCTTGAATATGAGAGTGACATAAATGCTCTCGCTCGTACCCATAGGGCTTTCTACCATTTTGGGAACCCGATGCTGTACCGACACAATGTGCGCCATGGGAAAGGCTCGGCGTTAGGCTGGGGGGTCCAACATGGAATCCTGGCGACCGTGCAACGAGCTTTTGAGGCCGGCGCCTCGGCAGAAAAGTGCGGCGATGCCGAGATTGAATGGCGACCGATGGCGCTGGCGGTGGTCGAAGGCCACGAGGACATTGTGTGGTACTTGTATGAACACTGTAGGGTCAATATTCGTCGCACGTGGGGATGGATGAATCCTTGTCATGAGAGATATGGCAAATATCCCGGCAGTCTGCTGCTGCTGGCCGCCCAGAATGGTCATGAGAGCCTCGTTCGCTTCTTCGTGAATCACCTCCCGCGGCCGTACCATGTCGATCATCCAGCGGATCCGGGTGAAGGAACGCCGTTGATGGCGGCTGCCAAAGGGGGGCATCTAGCCATCGTACACCTGCTAGTCGAGGCGGGAGCGAATCTCGAGGTCCAGAATCGCAGTCAAATGACCCCGCTCATGTTAGCCGCGGCGCACGGTCATCTGCAGGTTCTACAGTTCTTGATGCAACAGGGCGCTGACCCCACCGTGACCCAACCGAACGGCTGCTCTGCCCTGTGTTGGGCAGCGGGGAGGGGGCACGTCGAGAGCGTTCGCTGCCTGCTCGAGGAGGATGTGATTACACGGTTGACTTGCCACACTTTGGGGCCGTCGGCGCGGCATCACGCGGCCATCTGTCCCCTCGGGTGGAGCGGATGGTTAAGGCACGACGAGGTAGTCGCCCTGCTTCTAAAGAAATGGGACTATGCAGCGAGGACGAGTCACCCATCCGATAAGGGTGTACTCTTATGCGTGGCTGCGGGCCTTGGATATACGTCCCTAATTCGGGACCTGCTTGAGAACCATGAGTACGATCCCAATGCTCGATTGAGTCTGATTCGAACGCGGTGGGACGAACTACCGACGGCTCTTTGCTGGGCTGCCGCCCGAGCTCGCGTCGAGGTGGTCGAGGTACTCCTCGCGCATAGTGCTGAGGTTTTGCCGGCGCAGACACGGGAGTACCGGAATCCTTTCATCCAGGCCATTGTCCACGGTTCAGATACCATGGTCTCTCTCTTTCTGCGCGCCGGGGTAAACCCAAACGACCAGGATCGAAGTCACAACTTGGATCACCTTGTAGCTCCGGCGCTGAAGCATGCCATCCCATTCGAGAGCATCTTCCGCCGCCTGCTCGTCGCCGGGGCTGACCCTACCGCTGCTGACAGCATGAAGTACTCAGTCATTGCCCATGTCCTAAGATCCGGCCGGACGGTCGTCGTCCAGATGCTTATCGATGAGGATCTGGATCTCTCGCTCCACTTGACTCGCTCCAACCTGTTGCACGAAGCCGTCCGCGGCGGCCGCGCGGTTCTCGAGCTTCTCCTCAATACCGGTAAATGGGATTCCTTGCTCTCGCCCGGCCATCTGGACCCTTCCATCTGCGAGAAAGCTCTCGGGATTGCCGCGGAGACCGCGCAGGTCGAGGCTCTGCAGTGGCTGCTGGATCGAGGGTTTTTGCCAGTCCGAGGTGCCCAGTCGCCGCCGCCCAAGGTCCATCTCCTGAGCCTTGCGGCACTCACAAAGGCGGCCGATGAGGACGCCGCGGCCACTCTGGATCTCCTTCTGCAGGCCGGTCTAGACATCGATGAGACGATCGCCTACACAACCGCGCTGCAGAGTGTGGCCCGGCATTATCACCTGTATGGCGAGTCGGAACGCTTTCGCGTGCGCTCGCGCATGCTGCTCGAGCGCGGTGCCACTCTGTTGCCGCCCCAAAGCCTCCCGCAGGCCACGCGCTACGACACCCTCTCGGGATTTAACATCCGCCTCATCGGTCAGCACCCTGAGCTTGACGTCATGATCTTTCAGGAGTTGGAGGCACGCCGTGAGCCGTGGTCGGTGGTAAAACATCTGTTCAGGTGGGCGGACCATCGTGCGCGCGAGCGCCAGAATTGGAAGCATGTCCGGGTCATCACACAGCACTCGTGGCGAGTGCGGTACCCTGTTTGAACTCGCTTCCTGTATGTGCTGGAGGCTCTGCCTCACATTGGTGGTAACAGTGAGAAAGGTACCCAGGATATGGATAACTGAATGAATGACTCACCATCACGATGGAAAGAAACGCCTGGTTGCGGGTGGACGGAGTCCCCCGCTGAACTGTGGCACACAGTTGTCATGGCAATGACGTCCATCATTGACATAATCCAGAACCCGAACATCCAAAGAGGTGACCAAGTTGGCCCAGAGGTCAATTTGCGAGATGTAATCGAGGCAATGTGGTATAATCTAAAACTAACTAGCATTCCCAGATATATCTTCTATAAGTAATTTAGAAGTATTCTAGAGTATACACAGATGATTTACGTGCTGTCCTTAAAAAAGTGGTGGTACCCTCATAGGGTAAGTAAATAGGAATAACAGTAAACCAGTTTACCTATACACAAATAGGCTACTTATATTTGTCCCGTTGATAGATTAGAAAGAGGCAATATGACGATATTCCTACCAGCGCGGTGCTAAAGACGTAAACTATCGAACCATGAGAAGAAGAGGAAACAGGAAAGAAGAAACACGAGCCTACGGCTTATCTGCGGTTCTGGGATGCCATCCGCGATGGGAGGTGTGGCGATGCAGTGTGGGCGCGATATCACATCGGCGGTGATGTGGAGGATGACATCGTTGATGGCTCCAACGGTAATGCGACAGTCCTCGAGGTCCTTAAGGAGGATGCCCTGGATGTCATTTGCAACCTTGATGAAGGGGAGATCGCGGAAATGGCGGCTCAAAAGAAGAAGGAGAATCAACATGTTGATGGTTAGGGTCTGCTTGATTCTGCTCTCGCGGTGCTTTTGATGCGTTGCAGGGTTGGGTTTCGGTGGTATGATGGATGTTTGTTGCAGGATCTTATTAGAGTCGAGTCCATTCGACTCTAGGTTGATGAATTATCATTCGGAAATAGAACTATGTCACTTTATGGACTGACGTGGTGAGGGTACCTGTGCTTTTGTTCTTTCTCTATCAACAGTAGAAGGTTGGATGAATATTATAAACTTGGTAACTCCGCGTTCAAATGGCCAGCACGCCTACGGAGTAGCTCCCTCCCTCCCTCGCCGCCGCCCCCCGTCCTCAGACATACGGAGCCCACTGCTTCTCGCACCACTCCCAAAGCTTCGCTCCATACCCCAATCCCCCTTCCTCCGTGGAGGCACCCGCCTTGATCAGATCCTGCCGCCCCGTGGCCGAGTCCGGTCGAACGCGTCCCCATGGGATGATATACGCCCCGCTGTTCTCGAGCGTGACCTCAGGCGACAGCCCCGCAAACAGCTCCGTATACGCCCCGTAGATAGACTCCGAGAGCATGAGCCGGTTGATGATGAACATGACGAGGGCCGGGGTCCCGTTGAACGATGCCGTCTTCAGGTAGCCCGGGTTCAAGCACACACTGACAATCCCATCCTTCTTGTACCGCCGCGCGAACTCCCGGCTGAGGAACCAGGTGCCCGCTTTCGACACCCCGTAGTTCTGCGCTAGCTTGTTGGTCCCCTGGTCGATGACCGCCCAGTCGATGCCGTTGGGCGGCGAGCCCACCTCCGCCAGCGCACTCGACGTCCAGATCACGCGCGTTTGGCCCTTGTCGGGGGAGGCGACCGCAGCGGCGGCGCGGAGTTGCGGGAGAAGCAAGTGGGTGAAGAGCAGGGTCGCGATGCAGTGGCGGCCGATGAACAGCTCGAAGTCCTGCGCGGTGCGTTCGCCGAGAGGGACCGTGTTGGCGCCCGTGCCGGCGTTGTTCCACAGCACATCCAGCTTGGACTCCTGCTCCGCGAAGCTAGCGGCCGCGGCTGTCACGGTCTTTGGATCGTTGAGGTCCAGATGCAGGAACTTGAGTTTGCCGCTGGTGGTTGGGGTGTTGGATGACGGGCTTGTGATGGCTTGAATGGCGGCCTCGACTTTGGCCTGTGCACGGCAGTTGATGAGAGAGACAATCAGAGTTTGTTTTGTAGGTATGCAACGGGATAGCTTTGCGCATGCTCACTTTGGAACGAGAGGCTATGTAGATTGTAGCGCCACCGGCATAGAGGATCTTGACCAGCTCCAGACCGATCCCCACATTGCCACCGGTCACGATATACACCCGGCCCTGTAACGAGCCGGCGGGGACATCGGCTTCGGTGAAAAACGGGCTTTGGGGGGTAAATCTGGGTCAATGCGGCCCGTAGGCCGGTAAAAGGTGCCATCGCTGAGTACTTTCTACACTATATGTGGCTAGGGGTTGAATCTCTAGATCAAGTGTTTGGTCTAATGTGGAGGAAGAAACTGGGGAAAGCCAGCTAGGGCTAGGTGATAGCTCCCCCATTTTGGGGAGCTCGAGCTTCAGATGGATTTGTAAGTCAGGCGAGACGATTTCTAAGCGCTAGGCAGAAAGACACGCATGCAATCTGTCTGAGTCGGTTGCGTAGACTTATCTCCGGTTGCTTGGCTGGGTGTGGTGTGATGAGATGCGGGGATAAGCTCCCCACTGTTGGTTTAAACCCGGGGCAGGTGTGAGATGTGCCATGGAAAGGATCTTGCACCACTATGTTTTAACTTAGAGCTCTGGGGTTGTTGATGGGTATAAATAAACCGAGTAAGGGCTTCGTTTGCTTGTTTGCATACGATCAGAAAGAATGGTGAGGTGAAAGCTATGTCAAAGAACTGTTAAAGTGCTGACTGTACGGTCAGTATCTTGTGGCTTGGTACAGTACTACAGGGTACTTACTGCTGTGCACAGGACAAGCTAACAGAGACAGATATTAGGGTTGGTCTAAGGCTTAGTTATGGTGGCCTTTCTAGCTGGCGCCACCCTGCTACCTCGATGACAGGTATTGCTAGATGGGTAGGAGGACATATTCGATTAGTTCTAGGTCGTCTTTAGTGTTCAACTTTGTTGTATGCTAGCTCGCTCTTAACCAGAATCCCTTTCCTCCTCCTGAGCCATATGGTCTGGGTGGGGATCTACCGGCTCTGTTTCAGCCCTATTGCCAAGTTCCCCGGTCCTCAGCTGGCCGCCCTGATGGCGCTTGATGGGGGTACTTCGTTCTGATCCCTAAGAGAGCGGGCAAGCATTTCCAGATCAAGAGCACACACGCGCAGTAAGGGCAGATTGTGCGTATTAAGTCCGGGATTTGTAGTGAAGCAGTTAGTCGCTTCAGTTGCTTTCCCAAAGGAGAGAAGAAGAGCCTAGTTATCTTACCTTATCGTGGCTTAGTCATATCGCGTCATTGCAAGTGGCGGTCTGTGCTTCTTTACCCCGATTATCAATCCAATCCTCGCGCCTTATCTCCTCCTTCCCTTCCATCCATCCCATCATCCATTTTTTTTCCTCGTTCGCAACATGGCCAGCGGCTTCTCTCCTGTTTAACGGTCATGGAAGAAGGTTGAATACAGCGTGTTGGACTTGGGAATGAACTTTGGGCGTGCTTGCACCGCATGAACTACCAAACCATCAACATGGCGGGCGATGCCTCCCCCAATGCCTCCGGCCCATATCGCCAGGCCCCAGAGGTCTCGTCGATCCCATCCACGAATGCCGATGGTGATCCCAGCAGATTTGGGGCTGATAGCTCGAATCCCAAACTTCACCGACAACAGTCGTCTGAGATTTTCGCGGAGAGCTTCACAATCCGCTCCTTGCTGGTCGGGATCCTCATTGGCGTCTTGATCACATTCTCGAACACCTACTTCGGCCTGCAGACGGGATGGATCAGTACAATGGCCATGCCCTCGGCCCTGATCGGCTTCTCGGTCTTCAAAGTCTTCTCGAAATACCTGTCCTACCCGTTCACCCCCATCGAAAATGTCCTCATACAAACGGTTGCGGGCGCGGTCGGTACCATGCCACTCGGGTGCGGCTTTGTGGGTGTGGTTCCTGCGTTGGAATTCCTGATCAAGGACGGACCAGATGGTCCATCGGGGGACGGTGGTACAGGAGAGGGGGGTCCGCTCAAGCTTGGTTTCGGAAAACTGGTGCTCTGGAGTCTCGGGGTCTGCCTGTTTGGCGTTGTCTTCGCCGTCCCCTTGAGGAAAGAAGTCATCGTGCGGGAGAAGTTGAAGTTCCCCAGCGGTACAGCATCGGCACTGATGCTTAAGGTGCTGCACGGTGGCGGCTGGCGCAGTGAGAAAACAGAGGCCCAAGCTAGTGAAGCGGGTGAGGCACAAAGGTTCCGAGAGGAATCCGAGGCGCCTTTGTTGGCGCAACAATCGGAGAATGACGACATTCTCGCAAAAGATGACCCGGCCGATCTAGCAAGAGATAGGGAAGATTGGAGAGCGAAGATGCGTCTCTTGGTGGGTGCGTTTGTCGTGTCCGGCGTATATGTAAGGGTTTAGCCTTCCGTGTGCGATTCGATCTTCCAGCTGACACAGTTATCCCCAGACTTTGTTTTCATACTTTGTTCCTCAAGTCCGCGACATTCCTATTCTTGGTCTCTACCTCGCACGGAACTGGCTGTGGACCCTCAACCCATCGCCCGCCTACGTTGGCCAGGGCATCATTATGGGTCCTTCCACCTGCATGCACATGCTCTTCGGGGCTGTCTTGGGCTGGGGTATACTGTCGCCGCTTGCGAAAGCTCGTGGCTGGGCTCCCGGCCCTGTGGACAGCTGGGAAGACGGAAGCAAGGCGTGGATTGTGTGGATATCGTTGGCTATCATGCTTGCAGATTCCATCGTCAGTCTCGGCTGGCTGGTGGTTCGGCCACTCTTGTCGTACGCTCCCCAAGTGAAAGACAAAGTGCTTTCCAGTCGTGTCGCACGTTGCCTATTTCTTGAAGCAGCAACATCCCGCTCGCATCAGCATTCGTATGTCAGTTATTCTGCCCTAAGCCCTATCACCGAAGAATCATCCTACCAAAGCCGTCTCTTTCCGCCCCTCGAGAGTCGCCCGAAAACCAGCGACGACAACGAAGAAGATGCGCCGCCCTCGCAGCTTATCTCCACCCGCACGGTACTTATATTACTACCGTTGACGTTGATCCTGAACGTGGTTTGCATGCACATCGTGTTCGGCGACTTGATGTCGCCCCTCCTATCAAGTCTTGCCACACTACTGGCAGTCCTTCTTTCCATCATGGGTGTTCGCGCTCTGGGCGAGACCGATCTGAACCCGGTCTCCGGCATCAGCAAGCTGACCCAGCTCATCTTCTCGCTCGCGACCCCGGCCTCGCACTTCTCCCGCCGCACCGCCCTCGTCACCAATCTCCTCGCCGGCGCCGTCTCCGAGTCCGGCGCCCTGCAGGCCGGAGACATGATGCAGGACCTCAAGACCGGCCACCTCCTGGGCGCCAGCCCCAAGGCGCAGTTCTACGGCCAGATGATCGGCAGCCTGATCGGTGCGGTGCTCTCCACCGCGGTCTACAAGATGTACGTGAGCGTCTACGAGGTCCCCGGCCCCATGTTCCAGACGCCGACCGCCTACGTCTGGATCTTCACGGCCCGCCTGGTCACCGGCCAGGGCCTCCCGCCGATGGCCTGGCAGGCCTCTCTGGTCGCCGGCGTCGTCTTTGTCGCCGTGACCATCCTGCGCATCGTCGCCGCCTCCCCCGTCGCCAACGCCGGCCAACGCGGCGTCACCACGCCCTGGCGCGACTGGATCCCCGGCGGCATCGCCGTCGCCGTCGGCATCTTCAATGTCCCCTCCTTCACCCTGGCGCGCGCCATCGGAGGCCTGATCGCCTGGTGGTGGGCCCGTCGCCACGCTGCTGCTGCTGCTGCTGTCAGCCATCCTGACGCGGATCACTCGACCGCCCCGGATGCTGCGGATGGCGGACCCCCCGGCGTGCCAGGAACAAGATCTGCTGAACAAGCCAGCAAGGACGCGGATGCGGACGCGGCGTCCTCGACCGTCGTCGTTCTGGCATCCGGCCTGATCCTCGGGGAAGGTATCATCAGCATTGTGAACCTCCTGCTCGCGAGCGGCAAGGTGCCTCATCTTTAAAATTAGATTATAAATCGGAGAACTATAGACAAGCCGAGCCCCGCCGGGCTCGGTTTTCTCTGGTACATACAACTACCTATAGACAAGAGAATTTTCCTACTTTGACCGTGAAGAGTTCTTCTTGGAACGAGAGAAATGGCAATTCTCAGACTTGATCTTTTCTAAGCTAGGTTCAGCATCAGCTGCAACTCCGCTCCGGGTTGAACTGTACTTGTACACATCCACTTCAAACATTACATACATGTCAACACACACTAAACATTCACTTACAGGAGGACATTTTCTTCGGGAAAAAAAGTAGTGTGATTAGATTGTACCTTTTCCTCCATATTTTGCTCGTCGTGGTGCCTCTACCCCCGTTTTGTCTCATGCAGCACGCACGGCAATAAACTCGAAAGGAAGACCATTATTCGTGCAGAGCAGCAGACATCAAACTTAAGGCCAGAATAGCGGGAAGTTAGATAAATTCGTCTCGATATACTTGTGAGAGTCAAAGATAGAAAAGACTGTACGGGTTGAGAGAGGCTGAATCGAGAAGCAAGTGGTATATTGGAATAGCATAGCGAGAAAAAAAGTAGAAAAGATTAGAACCGAGAAGCGTTGGACAGCCCGGGTTTGAATCCAAAATGGTATCCAGACATATCGTATCACGCATTTCACACATCGAATCACTCCAGATTCCCATGTCCTTTCTCGAAAAGAAAAAAAGAGTACGCAGTAGTCTTTGTGAGTGTGGACGGCAACCGGGGGGGTGGGGTGGGTATCTTGTATCATCTCCATAGAAGCGTACCTGGGGAAGAAATCATGATGACATATCTGTTCAGGAGAAAGGTAAAAAAAAGTGGGGGTTCAAGAATAGAAAATAAGTGACAAGGTGAAAAGGTAAAGGGGATGTGTACTGCAGCTGAAGCTATGTCCAGGCTTCCAGCATAGTGGCGTGTATTATGCGCGTATCGCAGAAGTCAACCAAGCTGTGACTCCGTTTGTTCAGGCCGAGTTGAGCAAGGCAATCACCACTCGCGGTTGCCAGTCTCCGAGATCGGGCTTTCGACAACGGTCGGTGTGGCCCTGGGAATGGTGGACACTGGTGGCATCATCGGACCTCCTAAGGGACTCGGACCCGGAAACCCGCCTTGGCGAGGGTTGGGCCCCATAGCAGCACCCGTACTGTTGCTTCGTGACCGCTGGCTTGCCGGCATGGAAGGCTTCTGCATCCCTGGAAGACCGTAAGGTCCAGGGCTCATTGATCTGGGTGCCATCGGTCTAGGGCCTGGCCCCGGCGAGAATGATCTGGGAGCAGGTGGTCCCTGAGCAGGGGACATGGGACGCTGGTTGGGGAGACGCAGTGGCATAGGACCGGGACCGGCGTAGCTGGGCTGGCCAGGCGACATCGGACGAGCAGGCGACTGTGGCCGAGGCACCGGAGGATTGAAGTTGGACGATGGCGTGGTGGGCCTAGGGGGCATAGGACGATTGGGCGCTGCCATCGGCGGGCCACGAGCTCCAGGACCTGGAGGGGGTCTGGGCTTCAGAGGCCGCGAAGATAGACATGATCGAGGGACAACACCCTGTTGCGATCGATCAAGTCTAGTGCATAGAGCCCACCCGTCGTCATATTCGTGCAAAAGTCTGACAAGCTGACCGAAATGAAGTTCCAACTCATCCTCCATTGAAGGGTTGAAGTCCATTTGCACGCGATGCACGTTTCCTGGTGGAGGAGGAGCAGGCCCGGAAGGCGGAGGGCGTGGTCCAGGGGCGGCGACAGGAACAGTGACGGGTGTGCTTGGAGTAGCAGCGGTGGGAGTACCATCTAGGACGGCCTCTTGGGAAATAGCTTGGGGACCTGTTTCGGAGTCTTCAAGAGACACGGGCAGTTGCTCTTCTTGTGTTTTCGACGTAGAAGTAGCTACAGCTGCAACGCCAACGACAGCAGCTGCGGCCGCAACCCCAGTAACGATGGCGTCTTCAGCAACCGGTTCCGACTCAGCGGCACTCACAACTGGTGAAATCTGCTCGGTCTCCGCAGTAGCAGCTGTCTCTTCTGGAGTAGAAGCGGCCTCCTCGGTAGCTTGTGGGACAGGTGCAGATGCAATGCTAAGTGCAGTGCTCGAGGCGAGAGGAGATGGGGCTTCCGCACCATTGCTGAAGGGGTTGACAGGGTCGCCAAATGGATCTGAACCATGAGAGCTGGACTTTGGTGTTTGGGGCGGCGAAGGATGATCCGTGAGAGAGCGACTGACAACAGCAGATTCAGCAACGGGTGCGAGACTGCCACCCACAGAGAGTCCAGCCGCACCACTGTTCGACGCGAAATCCGATGCGAAGGGTGCAAATTGAGTCACAGGGCGAATGTTGAGCTGGGGCGGACTGGGCGAGGTCACAGATTCCGGCTTCGGAGGGGGAGGGGGTGCGATATCATCCTGGCGCACGTACTTCTCATTCTCACGTTCGACTTCCTGAATGTGCTGACCTTGCTTTTTCTTGCGGAGCCAGAGGAGGATGAAAACTGCAATCGCACCGACTGCTACTATCACACCGATAGCGATTCCTGCCTTCGCACCACCAGTAAGGCCTTGCGAAGCAGGCATAGCCGTGGGAGAGGCCGATGCTGCGGGAACACTTGTGGACGATGCAGTGACAGCAGCATCCTCTAATCCAGTAATAGCCGAAGTCGAGGAAGAGGAGCTGGTTTGAAATGTAGTTTGGGCCGTCGATGTGTGAACCTGTTCAGTAATCGCTGTCTCCGATGCGTGAGTCGTCTGCTCTGCCTTCTGTGTGGTGGTGGATTGGCGATCAGAGTCCTTCGTGGCGGTTGCTGTGGCTTCGACCTTCGTCTTCTCGCTTGTCTGGATCGTGGTTGTTTCCTCCTTCGAAGAGGACCGAGTCTGCTGAATCGGGGCACCTAGACCGGCGGTTGCCTTGTCGCTTTTGTCCGAGGAAGTTTGTGACATGGTCACATACCCTCCAATAGGCCCATCGAAGTCTGCAGATAGAGTGACATAGACCACGGTGACATCGTTGTCGGGGTTTCGCGCGTGGAGATTGGCGACATGGTCACGATGCGCATGCGCATGCGCATGCACCATGATGGAAGGTGTTGTTATGCTGTGGCTTGGGTGTGTGTAGTGTTGTGATGATAATGATTGTCGCGACTTGCTGGAAATATCGTCCTATGCAAAGATGGCGGGGTTTGATCAATGTCAAACTAAGAGAAAAGAGTGAAAGGGTACTAGCCCGAAAACAGGTGCCAGACCAAAAAGAATCGCGAATTGCTTCTTCAGTTCGTCAGCCAGATCACTCAAATCCAGCCACGGAATGCAGAGAAGGAAGACAAAGCGCGTTCAGGAATGTGTGGATTGGAAGGAATGGAAGGCTGAGAAACAGCCGATGTACAGTATACTCGGGAGCGGGGCTGGGCCACACCCGGTCAAAATGGACAAAACGAAGGACAGACAGCTTCCAGGCCGCAGAGTGTACAGGGGGGAAGGTGAAAAGAAGAAGAAAGGAGAGACTAAAGAAGATGATTGAAGGTATGAAAACAGAAGAAGAGGAAAGAGAGAAAAGAGTCCGAGGACATTGGCAACCACGGGTTTGAGCGAGATACGAGGCTAATCTAATTACAATCGGCGCAGACGAGCGGCGGGACAAACCAAAAGAACCGAAATGAAGGCCAAAGTATAAATTGAGTGGGGGATGGCCCAATCAGCCCGTGTATCACCCAGTACTGCTTAACTTTCAACTAACCTTTCATGGTGCAATTTGATGCGGGATCCCCGCTGCACTCAGGCACATCTGGTGTCTCATTGGTAAGAGCAGATTACCGTCCCTGGTTTCGTGACGGTAATCTCTTCCTTTACCC